>NW_015663585.1:246963-250232 GCF_001515625.1 Sinocyclocheilus rhinocerous
CTGTGTGTGTGTTAGGGTGAGTGTGTGTGTGTGTGTGTGTGAGTGTGGGTGAGTGTGTGTGTGTACTAACCGTGTGAGAAAGGCAAGGCCTGTTTGAATGATCCTGTACACAGACACTTTTATTTCCGCTGCCGTGGGGCTCGTCTGCGCAGACGCCACGCTTATCGACAAGAGCGCACGGTCCGCTCTGGCAGAACTCTACAAGACAAACTTCCCGAGGAAGAACCCGATGAAGATGGCGGCGATGACCACCAGCAGCGACGGCAGCGATCTGGAGGCGGGATCTTTGCTCAGCATCGCCGCCGAAGACTTGGAGACGGAGCTGTCGAACTGATTGGCCTTCCTCATCCTCAGCCCTTCATCCTGATGAAGAGCGACACACACACCACTGGAATCATCATCATCACACCTGCCGTGTAGGACCACCAGCAGCGACGGCAGCGATCTGGAGGCGGGATCTTTGCTCAGCATCGCCACCGAAGACTTGGAGACGGAGCTGTCGAACTGATTGGCCTTCCTCATCCTCAGCCCTTCATCCTGATGAAGAGCGACACACACACCACTGGAATCATCATCATCATCATCACACCTGCCGTGTAGGCATATGCCGGTATCAAATTTTCAAGTTGCGATTAATTGCTATTGCTTTTATCACGGTATACGGTATTATCACGGTATTGAAATATGTGACCCTGGAGCACAAAACCAGTCATAAGGGTCAATTTTGTGAAATAATAAAGAAGCTTTCCATTGATGTATGGTTTGTTAGGATAGGACAATATTTGGTCGAGATACAACTATTTGAAAATCTCGAATCTGAGGGTGCAAAAAACTGAGCGAGCGCATGTGTTGTGCATTGTGTCCAGCTGATGGGAAAAGTATTCTTAAAATGCATTAAAAAAATCGGAATAATTTGTAATAGGCTAAATAATTATTCACGGTATTTATAAGTGCCCACGATAACAATATGGTGACATATGGCATTACCGAATAATACTGCCGTCACTGATCTTTAATTAAGTTTGGGCTGGTTACGCCACCTAGTGCTCAAAGCGCTTCTGCTCTCAGACTCAGATCAACACAACATTGTGAAATAATAATAATAATGTTTACCAGAAACACTTCCTGTATGTTCTGATGCCAAAGCTTTTGAGTCCAAACTCATTTCTGCAGATTATTATTTATAAAACGACTGTTTAAAGCTCAAGGGTTTGAATGTTTTGAAGACATAAATATCATATTTTAACTTATAATTATGGAATATTAAGTTATTTTACAGTACAACTGTAACTTACACCAGTAACAGCCTATATTTCTGTCCTCATTTTTTAGAAATGGAGGTAAAATAGCTATGTATCTCAGAAAAAACAATGTGTGTGAACACTTAATATTATTTTTCCCGATCACAACTCAAATTCTTTATTATTTATTAATTTATTTATTATAGTCTGTAAATTGTTCATACATTCATGCATATTTTGGGGTAAGAATCTGTTACTGTCAATTTTTCTGGTAGACTATAATTCCTGTTTTGTCGTTGATGGTCATAAAAAACAAACAATCTTTGAAAAGTAAAAGTTTAACTTTATATGACTGTTTTTCATTTATTTATAAAAGTTATTTTATATTGGTTTTTTTTGTTGTTGTTTTTTTTACTTGTTACAATCACTTGTTTACACTTGTTACAACTTGATACAATTTAACACAAAAGTTGTTTGGCATGAATAAAAAAAATAAAAAATAAAAAAAAAGAGTACTAATAATAATTATTAACCATCTGATTGGTCTTCTAAAACACAAAGTCAAAATAAAACATTTACCAAAAAAAGATTTAATATTTTATTTGAAATCAATTAAAATTAAAAATATAAAAGTTTTTTCATAAAAAAAAAAAAATACACTAAAAAAGATTCACATTTTATTTGTTTACCTGCATATCATCATGTGACCATCAATGAACATTACAGACCCATGAACATGTTAAATTGCTGAAATCTCAAGACTTCCAGCAGGTATTGTTTGTGAATCTCTCAGTAATCTCATGTGTTATTGGGTCAATACGAGTGAATCAGGAGACAGTCTCCAGTACCTTGAGTTGGCGGTTCTCGTCGAGCAGCTTCCCCACTTCTGTCTGCAGTCTCCTGCTCTCCTCCATGAGCTTCCTCATCTCCGTGTCGTCCGTGGACAGACTGCCGGCGGCCTTCGAGGCGTTCAGAGCAGACGAGGCTTTGGTGGACTCCAGCTCGCTCTGATCAGAGCCGGTGCAGAATGAAGGAGTGAGTAACAGTGCTAGTGATTTATAATCGTGAGCAAACCCAGACTCACCAGCTTCTCACTGTCTGAAGGCATGTCAAACACGCAGCGCAGCTTGGAGTCCATCAGGTCGTCCGGCTTGGCATCTTTCCACTGCAGCGGTAAAACACAGCATTAGCAGGCTTCACTCGTCTCTCTCAGGATATATAGACGGATAAATAGTGTTTCCAGGATTCAGAGGATAACTGATCCACATTTCGGATGAAACGCTGCCGTTTATTAACAGCTGCTTTAATACGAGCCGTGATCTGAGATGAAGATGCAGATGTTTGTGTCATAACTGACGAACTTTGAAACACTGACACTGCTATTGAACTGAATAATGTCTTCTGTTCTGTTAGTTTCATAACTGAAACATTGTACAATATTAACACGGTTATTTCCCTGTTCATCTCTGTGAAGCCGCTCTGAAACAATCTGGATTTTGTTAAGCGCTAATTGTTTGAATTGCATATAAACTTTCCATGCATTTGGATTACAGAGTTTTAACTTAAATGAATCCGGTCCAATTTCTGCACTCAAAAAATAATCACAGTATAATTTACTATTAACTGTATTTGTGATGTATTTATAAAATGATAAATTATTTATTTAAATAATCATATATATTTTTTAATGAATCAGCATAAATCTGTTAAACTGTGACAACGGTTCAATTCATTCTGATCAAAAGGATGCAAATGGTTAAAATATGGCTAGCTGTGGGACAAGCAATATTTAATTAGTTAAACTGCATGCGACTGAAACAAACTGGATTGATTGATGATAAATATATAAAACACATTAAAAGCACATTCAATGAATGTTTTGTTGTTGCACTTGTATGTTTCAAAATATTTTATTTTTATTTGTGTGCAAGTGTGTGTGAGTCTGTGTGTGTGTGTGTGTGTGTGAGTGAGTTAGTGAGTGAGTGAGTGAGTGAGTGCGCGGGTGGGTGTGTGTGTGTGTGTGTGAGT
>NW_015663585.1:256756-260005 GCF_001515625.1 Sinocyclocheilus rhinocerous
GTGAGTGTGTGTGTGAGTGAGTGAGTGTGTGTGTGAGTGAGTGAGTGAGTGTGTGTGTGAATGGATGTATATTTTGTTTGTTTGGACAGAAGTATATATGTGCACATGTATATCTTTTACTGTTTTTTTGGTGTAGTATTGTTGAATATGTTTTGAAAATTAATTTTTATATTTCTCAGGTATTTCTGTATTTGTTTTTTCTTGCAATTTTATCCTTCAATGTACTTTCTGCTATAACTCAATCTCAGTATTGCTAAGCAGAAAAGTAAATAAACTTCAAAGTTCCAACACACTGGGTTTATTAGAACTGTTACAGAAATCTGTTTCATTTATGTTTGCCTGACAAATATGCATTGCATTTAAAATTTATTAGCGTATGTTCAAACTGTAATCCAAACGCATGGAGATTTCTGTGCAGCTCTCAAATGTAGGCCTGAATGTGTGTCTGAGTGATGAAGATGAGCTGCTCGTGATGAAGATGCGGCTCACCATGGCTTCCAGGTCGCTCACGCTGGGCGGCACGAAGATGGACTGCACCATGAACTTGTGCTTGCTCTTCTCGTTAGGGTCGTAATCAAACGGCTGCAGCATGACTGGAGGAGAGCAGAGAGAGCGTCAGGGTCACACTATGTTTGTTCCGGTTTTATTACTGGCTGTTTACTTGTCTTTAACACTTTATTATTTGAAATTAACACTAGTCTAGTTGTTTTGCTGTGGTATTTTTGTTAAAAACAAGTTCCTCTTGTAGGCCTAAGTGTTCTGATTTTTGCTCATGTTATTCAGCTGCAACAGAACGCTTTGTAAAAATTAATTTGACTTCATTGGATTGTTTATCTGATATCTTTATCGATAGGAATGGATCAAATTGAACCGCTACCCAACGCTACGATGCACAGCAGCGGGTCTCACCGGAGATGGTGACGGTGGCGCCGGGATCGATGACGCCGCTGTTGGGCCGCACGCAGTAGCGCCGAGGAGCTGTGGTCTTCACTTTGAAGCATACTCTTCTGTCAGACGGGTTCCTCAGCTTCAGGTTAGTGGTCACCACATCTGTGAAGGGTCCTGCACACATCAGAACCATCATGATCAGCTCAATATTACTGGTGTAACGAAGCGTCGTCCGAGCGCCGCACATCAGCAGACATGTCATTCATAAATAATGCAGAAACACACAGGCCCTCATAACCAGTCTGTTTTGACCCGGAAGAGATGCATAAACATCTCTAACAAAATACATAGCTTTTAGCAAGGAAACAAAACTCAGCCAATGCTTTAAGACCCTCAAGACACTTTTTTTTCACAATTATTTTTAAGAGATATAACCATTAAATGTTCCATGTTTATGAATTCAAAGGCATTTTATTAAGCTCCATTCATTCAAATGAGGTTAATACTAGGGATGCACCGATCTTTGATTATGTTAAAGCCATCTGCATATCAGAAATAGCATGAAAAAGGCCGATACCGATGTTTATTAATTAATTGCATGGAGACAACGAGTTGCATGTCTGTTGCACAATCCAACGTTTATTAATACTGATAATTCTCAGATTACACGTTCTTATAAATTTCATAAATTATATATTCAAACAAAATTTCACATCAATATAGAGAAAAAAAATATATATATATTTTTTTTTTCCCTAAAGAATTTTGTGGGGTTCATGTGTAATTCAACATTTCAAACCATTTCTCAATTTTTAAAATTAATTAAAGAAGGAGTAAATGCAGATAATACTGATTATTCTCAGATTATGTTTTAATAAATGTCATACCATCATATAATCAAATAAAATTTCTAATCAATATATATATATATATATAAGAATTTTCAAAAAAGTACTCAATTTTTTAAATGAATAAAAAATGCGGTAATAACATTTTAAATTAATTTATAATAAGTTCCTGATCAGATACAACATGGTTTAAGTTGGGGAAAAATCATTAAGTTATGACACTTTCAAAAAATAACAATTCTTTTGATCCAAACGGACCGGAATGCGAAAACACTGTCCAGACTCTGAATGCATTCATTTACTAGAGCAGTGTATTAAACCGAGCTGTGCTAAACAAACCCTTCATACACTGAGAAAGAGCTGATTAATGCTGTATTGATCATGCAGTGCTCAAGTGACGATTGCTGAACAAATGTTAGTCAGTCAACAACGCGTTTCGCCTTAAAACAGCTCAGTATCGATCACTTAACTGATTCATTCAGCATCTCGATCTTTCATTAATCTGTTGCTATGTCTTTAGCTCTGATGCTAACACTGACAGCTGACCGACACCGAGTACACTAACGAGTCAACTTCACCCTAAACGCGTTTAGCAGAACGAGCTGGTATAAAACAACACTTATGTGCGCTTTCCCCCACAGGCCTGCGCATCCTCGGGCCTCGCGTCAAACGCCAGCCGGGGGAGGGGTGCAGGCATGCGGGCGGCCGCGCAGCCTGAGCCCGAGGCCTCCGCGAGCCGGCTCCGCTAAAGCGGCCGGGGGTTCGTGACTGAGCCGCGGTTACCTCTGAAGCGGAGGTCGCCCGGCGGGTCGAGGATCAGAATCTGCTCCAGTTTGGACATGACAGCCGTTAAAACGGGACACAGTCGCGCGCGCACTCACGATCACACGGCCGCGCAGCGCGGGCACGAGCAGCAGGGCGGCTGCGCGCACGGCGGGACACGTCGCTCAGATGAAGGAACGGCTGGAGTGTGTGTTTATTTCCAGAGCTCTTCTCTTATTTCTGTTTAGGTCTGTTTCATTGAAAGCTCGCCTCGCCTCGTCAGAATCGCTGTGAGCGGGAAAGCCGCAGTGCGCATGCGCAGTGACCGATGACCCTCGCGCTTAAACGTCATCACGCTACGCAAACACGCACAGAAGGCTCTCTTTGCGATAAATGCAGTAATACATATATTATAAATGTGTTAAAGAAGAATTATGTCAGTAGTTATGCATGTACATGCACTTGTTTTTTTTTCTCTGTATACCCTTTTTAAATGTTTTCTATTACTGTTGTGAGATGTGTATGTTTGAATTAATATGTACATAATTGCATAATAATAAAAAAAATGTTCTCTTAGCTTTTTAAGGATGAACTGTTTGGCTTCCTTAATATATAAAAAGATCAAATTAATTCATATTTTATTATTAACCTATAATGTCATATTCACCGCAGTAAATTCACTCATCAAAAACCTTTATTTATCGTTTTTAAAAGAGTTTCAACAGTATAGCCAAACAATTTCATCTTGTGT
>NW_015663585.1:260812-263502 GCF_001515625.1 Sinocyclocheilus rhinocerous
CTGTGAGTGAGTGTGTGTGTGTGTGTGTGTGTGTGTGGATTAGCTTCTGCCACTCCGAATATTTACAAAATAAAATCTGCCATATGTAACAAATAAGGCATAAACTTCTCAATCATAGACTTCAACAACAACAACGAGAAAGAATAAAATATCTAAAATACAATAAAAATATTCATCGACTGAAATCATGTCTATATTATACTAAGGTATTTTACTTTACATATTGCTTGCTGTATATTACTATAGTACTTTGACTATATTCTGCCTAATGAAATTCAATACAATTAAATGCATTAAAAATGTAAATAATACATTTAAAAAATCCTAAAAACAAAATAAGTTCGTAAATATGTTTATTATTATCATCTTTATTCTCAGTGATAACACCAAACAAAAATAGCACGGCAATACCGTGTTCTTGCGCATGTACTACAGTAATACTAAAGTATGTTTCGGTGCATTTAGTCATATAGCAGATGCTTTATCTATTCTCATACAAGAACCATTAATGTTCGCTGTGAATAGTTTTTTTTAGATTATATTTATGTACATATCATGGTAAATGCCGTTGGTGTTATTACCCGCTTGTAAGTCTAATTTTGACTTTACATAATGTAAACAAATAAATATACTGTTCTACTGCAGGTTTGAAAGAACACCCCACACCCGCCCTGAACACCTCTCCACACAACCATTCACACCTCCAGCAACCCCCCTCTCCCCCACACCTGCAATTCAGATCAGTGAAGACGAGGTGCGCCAGGTCTTCCGGAAGCAGAAAAGGAAAAAAGCACCAGGCCCAGATTGTGTTACACCAGTCTGTCTGAAATCCTGTGCTGACCAGCTGGCCCCATCTTCACACAGATCTTCAACAGATCACTGGAGCTGTGCGAAGTCCCTTCATGCTTCAAACGCTCCACCATCATCCCCATCCCAAAGAAATCCAAAATTACAGGACTTAATGACTACAGGATCCTCTTCAGTTTGCCTACAGAGCAAACAGGTGTCACAGTCTTCAGCGGGTGTGCCCAGGAGGGCCACCAGATGACTGTGTTCTGACAATGATAGTCAAGTTGATGGATGGCTTCAACCAATGGCTGATATTTCAGCAGTTTGGAAAGATAGCAGGTATCAAAATACAGATCAAAACAACAGCCAACCTCAATGACAAATACAGAGTTCAAAGCCTTGTTTACAATCACAGTGTCTGGAGTGTTTGGAATGTTTTTGAAATAGTCTCTGTCAGATGTGTTGTCATAAAATCTTTATGTATTGTTTTCAAGTCCTTTACAATCAAATCAACCAGGCGATTTTTTGTTCTGTCACTGTCATTCTGTTACACTGTGGAAGCTTCTGTCACGAAAACAAATTCCTCGTATGTGTAAACATACCTGGCAATAAAGCTCATTCTGATAAATGAACGTCGATCGTTCCGGTGCTCGCTGCGCATGCGCGACACTCCGTGCGTGCGCGCTCTAGAGGCTGCGCTCGGCGCGTGCGTGATAAAGGCTCAGTGCTCCGAGGCGCGTGTTTGTGTAGTTCGTGTAGTTTTGTGTAGTTTGTGTTGGTCATCAGGACAGAAGCGGCTTAAATGTAGAAGCAGCGCAAGATGGCGGGTGTGTAGAGCTCGACACACACACACACACACACACACACACACACACACACTCACTCTCTCTTCTGACTAAACACACTGTCTCTCTCCCTCACACACACTCACTCACACACACACACACACTGATTGTGTTGTGTTTTCCAGATCTCTCTCTGCTGCAGGACTCGCAGGAGGACACGGATGGATGTGAGTTTATCTCTGTGTGTGTGTGTGTGTGTGTGTGTGTGAGAGAGAAAGGCGTTAGCTTTATGCTGAATGTGATTCATATAGCGCAGGTCACGTGACCCGCTGCTGTGGTAATCTGAGGTAAATGTGTGTGAATACCATAGACTGTGTGGTAAATACACACTGTGTTAGAGATATAATAGAGCTTCACTGAACTCCATGCCCAGAATCATGGTAATACCATGGTACCGTGCTCAGAAACATGGTGTTTTTGTTCGTGACGCGTTAGACAGCTGTGCTCGGGCTTGGTTTAGTCGTCTGAACTAGTCTACAGCTTTACTAGCGCTGTTTACTAGGTCAGATTATATGTGACCCTGGAGCACAAAACCAGTGATAAGGGTCAATTTTGTGAAATTGAGATGTATGCATCATCTGAAAGCTGAATAAATGAGCTTTCCATTGATGTATGGTTTGTTAGGATAGGACAATATTTGGCTGAGATACAACTATTTGAAAATCTGGAATCTGCGGGTGCAAAAAAATCTAAATATTGAGAAAATCATCTTTAAAGTTGTTCAAATGAAGTTCTTAGCAATGCATATTACTAATCAAAAATGAAGTTTTGATATATTTACAGTAGGAAACTTACAAAATATCTTCATGGAACATGATCTTTACTTAATAACCTAATGATTTTTGGCATAAAAGAAAAATCGATCATTTTGACCCATACAATGTTTTTTTGGGCTATTGCTAAAAATATACCCAAGTGACTTAAAGCCTCGTACACACCGGGATGATTATCGCGCACGCTTATTGCCAACGTTTTTCGACGCGTCTTTTGTGTTCATACCCAAGCAATTTTCGCAGGCGATGAGCCGAGTGAACGTGCAAATTCACTCCCTGACTT
>NW_015663585.1:263726-265218 GCF_001515625.1 Sinocyclocheilus rhinocerous
AAATGTGACTCTGGAGCACAAAACCAGTCATAAGGGTCAGCTTCTTGAAACTGAGGTTTATGCATCATCTGAAAGCTGAATAAATAATCTTTCCATTGATGTATGGTTTGTTAGGATAGGATATTTGGTCGAGATACAATTATTTGAAAATCTGGAATCTGAGGGTGTAAAAAAATCTAAATATTGAGAAAATCATCTTTAAAGTTGTTCAAATGAAGTTCTTAGCAATGTATATTACTAATCAAAAATTAAGTTTTGATATATTTACGGTAGGAAATTTACAAAATATCTTCATGGAACATGATCTTTACTTAATATCCTAATGATTTTTGGCATAAAAGAAAAATGTATTTTTTTGACCCATACAATGTATTGTTGGCTATTGCTACAAATATACCCCAGCGACTTAACACTGCTTTTGTGCTGCAGGGACACAGATAGATTTCTGCTTGTGTCTCTGTGGTGATGTGTACGGATCATAATAATAATACTTCATTTTCATATAGTGTCTTTCAGGAGCTTTACAGATACATGAAACAAACAAAACTGATACTGTTTACACACAGTTTTACTGATGTTTTCTAACTCCGTCGCTGTCATCCTAGTTTGGGATTGGAATATAAACTGCACAGTTATCTCAAATAATCGAGATTAGATCAAATAACCACCATCAGTCGATTAATCAATAACAGTGACAGGCCTGTGGATAAATATTATTCCATAACTATAGTTAAACTGCTGTCAGTATGCGATATGATCGAAACTGTAACCCTGTCATTAATATGCATAATTTAATCGCATCATTGACACGCATAACCATATAATATTACGCTTCACACTATATCAATTATATCTGTTATAAACTGCACAAAACCGTCGTAATCCTCAATATCACCATATAATAAATTAATAACTTTAACCTATGTCTAACATATCCAGCTTTATCCACATACAGTTCATAAAGCGCTGCTATACTGCAGATATCAACTGCTTGATTGTTTATATCACCACACAATGTAATATTATCATCCAGCTCTAATCTGCTCAGTGCATTTATTAGGCGTGAAGATCTTAGAAACATTAACATCAGGATTTATGTAAAGCTGCTTTGAAACGATGCATATTTCATAAAGTTACTTTAATGTTCAGGAGGATCCGATGCTGGAGCCCCAGATGAAGTGTGTGAGTGTGTATGAGTGTGTGTGTGAGAGTGTGTGTGAGAGTGAGTGGGAGTGTGTGTGAGAGTGAGTGAGAGTGTGTGTATGAGAGTGAGTGAGTGAGTGTGTGTGTGTGAGTGAGAGTGTGTGTGTGAGTGAGAGTGTGTGTGTGAGAGAGAGAGTGTGTGAGAGTGTGAGAGAGAGAGTGTGTGAGAGAGAGTGTGTGAGAGCGCGTGTGTGTGAGCGCGCGTGTGTGTGAGCGCGCGTGTGTGTGAGAGAGAGTGTGTGAGAGCGTGTGTGTGAGAGCGCGTGTGTGTGTGTGTGTGTGAGTGAGA
>NW_015663585.1:265262-265802 GCF_001515625.1 Sinocyclocheilus rhinocerous
TGAGTGTGTCTGAGTGTGTATGAGAGAGTGTGTGTGTATGTGTGTGTGTGTGTGTGTGTGAGAGAGTGTGAGAGAGTCTGTGAGTGTGAGAAAGTGTGTGAGTGTGTGTGTGTGCGCTGTCTGAGCGCTGTGAGATGATGCGGTGTGTTCTGTGTCTCTGAACGTGTCTGTAGTTGGTGTGGATGGATTCAGCTCAGAGTCTGACACCATTATTGTGTCTTCAGTGCTGGATTTCGTGTCTCAGGATGAGATGTTGACTCCTCAGGGCCGACTGGACAAGTACATCAGCAGCGAGAACGTCTTCAACAGGTGAAACACAGAACCCTGTTTGTATGACTCTACAGTATGCAGACCTGTTATATCTGTCAGAGCAGGGTGTTCAGGATGCTGTATCCCACAATGCACCTGACCCTCTGTTTGATTGTGTTTAGGCAGATGGTGGCCCGCAGTCTTCTGGACACGCTCCGGGCCGTCAGCGAGGATGAGCGCGAGTGTGTGTCTGTGCTGGAGCGGATCGACAGACTCGCAGACGACTCAGGT
>NW_015663585.1:265822-273322 GCF_001515625.1 Sinocyclocheilus rhinocerous
TTTTTTTTTTTTGTAAGTCTTTGAAGTGTATTTTATTAAATGATGCTAGGAAACGTTTTTACTCAAAAATACATTTAATGTACAAAAAAAGAGAGCGAGAATGTTTCACCTGGGAAAAATATTAAAATTTTATGAAATATCAATTTGATTTTTTTTTTTTTAAGTAATTATAAAACTAAATAAATATATATTAGGGACAAATAGAAAAAAGTAATACTTTAATTACTTCATTTATTAACTTCAAATCAGTGCTGTTCTTTTAAAGTTTCTATTCATCAAAGAATCCTGAAAAAATGCACTCAACTGTTTTCAACATTGATAATAATCAGAAATGTTTCTTGAGCAGCAAATCAGCATATTAGAATGATTTTTGAAGGATGTGACACTGAAGACTGGAGTAATGATGCTGAAAATACAGCTGCGCATCACAGAAATAAATTACAGTTTAACAGAGATTCACACAGAAAACAGCTGCTTTAAACTGTAATATTTCACATTATTACTGCTTTTGCTGTACTTTGGATCAAATAAATGCAGGCTTGGTGAGCAGAAGAGGCTTCTTTAAAAAAACATAAAAATCTTACTGTTCAAAAACTGTTGACTGGCAGTGTATGTTTTTGAGTAATCGTAAGTTATAAATTAAAAGGAATTTAATTATTCAGTTCATTCCAATGAGGTTAATACTGATAATTCTCAGTTTATATGTTCTTATAAATTTCATGTTTTTTTTGGTGTGGTTCGTGGGTGATTTAAAATGTCTAAGAATTTCTAAATTTTTTAATTAATAAAAAATGGGTAAATGCAGCAATAACATGGTAACATTAAAAACATTTCACATTCACTCATTAATGAGAAGTTGCTGATCAGATAAAATGTGGTTTTAGTTGAAAAATATTAAAGGGGTGGTTCAGAGGTTGTTTTCTAGGCTTGATTGTGTTTATGGGGTGCAGTCTAACATGTGTTAATGCTTCGTTTAAAAAAAAAAAAAACGCATTATTTTTCACATAATTTACCTTTATTCCACGCTGATCATCTCCTGCTTTTATGAAGCCCCGCCCTCAGAAATAGGCGATGGGCTCTGATTGGTTAGCTAGCCCAGTGTGTTGTGATTGGCTAAACCGCCTCTAGTGCGCGTCTAAACGTCCCACCCCTCACCTCAGCGCCATGTGCTCCGGTTGTATTGTAAACAACGGCGTCATTAATATCTTATCAGTTTGAGCCCGATTGAGAAGCAGAGGATATTATTGAAGAGGATCATGCAGAACCTGTGCAAGCACAGCTTTTAATGGTAGGCCTATGTTTTTTGTTTGTTGTTGTCTCATACTTAAACGCATTATTTTTCACATAATTTACCTTTATTCCACGCTGATCATCTCCTGCTTTTATGAAGCCCCGCCCTCAGAAATAGGCGATGGGCTCTGATTGGTTAGCTAGCCCAGTGTGTTGTGATTGGCTAAACCGCCTCTAGTGCGCGTCTAAACGTCCCACCCCTCACCTCAGCGGCATGTGCTCCGGTTGTATTGTAAACAACGCGTCACGAACCCGGGAAGTAGCTCGTTGTAGTCCCTACCAGCTGTTTTTGTAGGCATTAAACTGCCATAATGTTAAAAGACGATATCTCCGTTTGCATTGAACTTTCAGCTTCGTAACTTTGCAGATATTGTTTATGTTCAAACGGCAACATTACACACTAACTAACGTTAAACCACCGTGAAATCGCAATGAACCACCCCTTTAAGTTCTGACTGTTTTTATAAAATAATGCTAGAGAGAAAAACACTCTCATGGGGTCTTGAGATGATTCTGTAGTTATAAAGCAGCAGGCCGGACTGTGAGTGTTTGTTTATGATCTTTTTAATCTCAGATTATCTGTAAAATGGCTCCGATGGTGGGGAAGGACGTCACCGAGCGGCTCTTTCTGCCGCGCTTCTGCGAGATGTGCTGCGACTGCAGGATGTTCCACGTGCGCAAGGTGCGTCAATCTGATTGGCTCAGGAGGATGACGGCTGAATCTGATTGGCTCGTGCTCGTGTTCGGTCCTCATCACTCATCAGACGTGTGTTTGTGTCCGACAGGTTTGTGCGGCGAACTTCGGAGACATCTGCAGTGTGGTCGGAGGAGAGGCGACGGAGGAGCTGCTGGTATGATCAGCACCGGCGGGCGCGGGGCAAGTTGTCACGCGGGTTAGATGTCTGTAACTGAGGTTTAAAGACAAACAAATGCATGTTTTCTCTAGCGGCGCTTTAAGGAAGATTTTAATTTGCAATATTTTTTTGATATGTACAGTAGTGGCCAAAATGATCAGAACACTAGTATTTCCAGCAGCTAAAAATGGTTTTAAGTCAGTGATGGAGATAATGAAAATATCTCAAGACTGTTATGAAAATGTATGTTAAAACTAAAAATTTGACATTTATGTATATTTAAAAAAAGAGACATCTAAAAGCAATACGACCGTCTTAAATAACTGTCAATTTCGGGCTTTGCATTTGAGCATGAAACACTGGGAATAGTTTATAGTTTGTGTGTGTATAGAAACAGTGAGACACATGCACTGGGGTAAACAGCATGACAACTAGCCCCGGTGTCCTCCGTGGTGAGCAGGGTTGGAATGTGCTTGTGTGGTTGTTGATGTGTTCCTGTGGTTTCCGGTCAGCTGCCGCGGTTCTTCCAGCTGTGCTCTGATAACGTGTGGGGTGTGAGGAAGGCCTGCGCCGAGTGCTTCATGACCGTCTCCTCGGCCTCGTCTCCAGAAGTGCGGCGCAGCAAACTCTCGTCTCTGTTCATCAGTCTGATCAGCGACCCGTCGCGCTGGGTACGTCATCAAACACACCTTCTTGCTTTATTTCCCACACATTACTCTGCATTACTTTTTTCCATTTAACTTTTCTGGATGACATGTGTGACCCTGGAGCACAAAACCAGTCATGAGGGTCAATTTTGTGAAATTGAGATTTATACATCATCTGAAAGCTGAATAAATAATCTTTCCATTGATGTGTGGTTTGTTAGGATACAACAATATTTGAAAATCTGGAATCTTGAGGGTGCAAAAAAATCTAAATATTGAGAAAATCATCTTTAAAGTTGTCCAAATGAAGTTCTTAGCAATGCATATTACTAATCAAACATTAAGTTTTGATATATTTACGGTAGAACATTTACAAAATATCTTCATGGAACATGATCTTTACTTAATATCCTAATGATTTTTGGCATAAAAGAGAAATCTATAATTTTGACCCATACAATGTATTGTTGGCTATTGCTACAAATATACCCCAGCGACTTAACACTGCTTTTGTGCTGCAGGGACACAATTTTAATCAGAAAGTATATCAAATTAATTTAAATCATGAAATGTATACAGTTTAACAAAAATCTAAACTTGATTTTGATCAAATGTTGGGTTTTTGATCTAATCTTAGATTTAAAAAATTATATTTTAAATCTGTTTTACTTATTTTTCCTATTTTATTTTTGCCAACTTCCATGTTTTCTGTTTGCATTTTTTTGTTTACATTTTAGTGGTTAAATTAATCTTGTCTAATTAATTGAAACCCTGAAACTTGTACAACTCAACAACAATGTAACAAAAGTTTAACAAATAAAAATTTTTAGGTCCCTTTTGAAATCTTTTTAGCAAATTCCATTTTATTATTTGTCTTAAGTTTTGTTTTGATTTTTGAAGTTCCACTTTAATGATGTAATTAGCTTCTGAGCTGATGCTGTGATTCGCGCTCCGCTGGATTGGTGTAGAGCGGATGTTACTGAGGTGTGCTGTGCTCACAGGTGCGTCAGGCTGCGTTTCAGTCACTCGGTCCGTTCATCTCCACCTTCGCCAGCTCCAGCAGTAACACGGGTCAGTGCTTCAGAGCCGAGGCCGTGGCCGAGTGGAGCGGATCACAGACACACAGGTGAGACGGCGACGAGCTCAGAGCAACGAACATTATTCCCTTTAGCACACAGTTTGCTTAGGGCACCATCACAGTCGTTAAAAACAAAAAAACGTCCATTCTATATTAAAATGGTAACACTTTAGAATAAGGACCAATTCTCACTATTAATTAGTTGCTCATTATGATGACTATTGTTAACATATTAGCTGTTTATTAGTATTATAAAGCACATATGTGACTTTAGAGCACAAAACCAGTCATAAGGGTCAATTTTGTTGAATAAATCACCTTTCCATTGATGTATGGTTTGTTAGGATAGGACAATATTACAAAAGAAACAATTTATGTACGTTACATATTATTACAAATGCTTGTAAAGGGCGCCAAAGGCCTGGTAACTGCTTGTTTAATATTCACCAAACATTTAATTCAAATATCCACTGTCATTTTTGGCCACCTTTTTGCGATAGAAATGCTGCAGCCTCTATGATTTCTTCAACAAAAACACATGGACATCACAACCCTCACTAAAATCAACCATGGTTTTATCGTAGTAAAACTGCTTAGTTTTCTTTTGTGTGATTTCTGAACGCTTGAGACTATAAAATCAGTCAGACAACTGTATTCATAAAATCATAGCCATAGATGCAAACTCCTCAGCTTTCAGTGACAACTCACTTTTTTTAGATCAAAATAGGTCACCAGTGAGCCTGTAGTTTTGATATTTGGTGACAGTTTTTCGAAATATTTCACAGAGCAACTGTAATTAATTAATAATGCTAGAAGAGTACTCATCAGAGTCAGAGAGTGCGTTCTGACCTTTTCTTTGAAATAGCGATGCACATATGAATTCATGAAAAACCTCCATTCATTTTCATAGTGAGTGTTCAAAAGATAACATCCAGTCTATTTTTTGAGAAAAAAAGGTCTAAAAGGGTTTTGAATATATAGAAAAAACAATAGATTCTCAATTTTTGATGCATCGTGAACTATAACGCAAGTCCAGGGTTCTCGTAGCATGTCTTTTATGTGTTTTTTTGAGGTTGAATTGAAATCAAATACTTCTGAATGTGATGTCTACTTCATAAATATTGAGAAAAGTATGGAAAAACATGTTTTAGATCACTCAAACCGTATATGGAAATGAAGGCGCCCTTAAATGGTTTCTAATGGGGTTTGATGGCCATCTAGTGGAAAAGCTTGGTACTGCGTCCAAACAAAATCTCACTGAAAGCTCATTTTTTGAGATACCAACCTCAAATTTGGAACACAACTTGTTTTTTAATTTTCTAGCAGTTTTAGAGTAAAACACATTTTGTAAAATATATATTTTATATAATGAAATCAAATACTGTCCTTAATACTTCTGAATGTGATGTCTACTTCATAAATATTGAGAAAAGTATGGAAAAACATGTTTTAGATCACTCAAACCGTATATGGAAATGAAGGCGCCCTTAAATGGTTTCTAATGGGGTTTGATGGCCATCTAGTGGAAAAGCTTGGTACTGCGTCCAAACAAAATCTCACTGAAAGCTCATTTTTTGAGATACCAACCTCAAATTTGGAACACAACTTGTTTTTTAATTTTCTAGCAGTTTTAGAGTAAAACACATTTTGTAAAATATATATTTTATATAAAATATAAATATTTAAATTATTACATTTTATATTTTCATAAACTTAAACTTCCATAACTTTTTTGTAATATAATCTTTATAACTTTTTTCACTTCTACAATAATCTGCCAAGTGTCTTCTTTAAATAGAGACGAACCTTAAGTCTGTGGTTCAAAGCATTCCAAATTCATTACGGTTTAAGTTGGAAATGTCATTTTCAGGTTTATGCTCAAAAAGTGGAACCGACAGTTAACAGGTTAAAGTTCTAGATCCCCTATAGCAGGTGCTTTTTTACTTCCGTAATATTTGAGTGAGGGCACAACAACACATTTGTCCAGCAGCGGCCCTGCTAACGAACATGTCTCGCTCGTCTGTTTGACTCTGCAGCACAAACACAGACGCGGTCTGTCCGCCGCGGGACTCCTGTGAGGAAGAGGAGGGCGGAGGAGAGCAGACGGCCGAGAAGTGCCTTCCTGAGGAGACGCAGCCTTCATCCCATCCTCCAGCGCAGGAGATCCCGGAGCAGGAGCTCTTCAACTCCTTCCACTACTGGAGGACCCCCATCCCTCAGATCCAGCTGGAGCTGCTGCAGGAGGAGGACAGGCGGCCCTTGGCCCCGGCGCTGGGCAGAACACAGCTGCAGGAGCTCATCGAGAACCTGGAGCCGCACACCGATGACCCCGACGTCAAAGGTGAGCACAGTGATGCACTGAGATTAGATCTTCACCAAAACAACGGAAAGATTTCATTAAGCCAAAGTTTGTTTAATCAATCAATTAAGAATCAGCTCTCAAATAAACACCCAAATCTAAGTTGCAGTCAAACCAAAAATTATTCAGACACCAGATTAATTTTTGATATTTTTTACTAGTGTGTGCAGGACACTGTAGTTCATTTATGTAAGTGAGGAGAGCAAAATAAAGTAAACTGTGACATATTATACCCAAAAATTCTTCATACAGTGGACTACCGGATCAAAAATGATTCAGACACTTTGAGCCGAGCATGTTTTGCTGAAGTGTTTTTCTTTAATTGCTAATGTGATCTTTTTACTCCACAGACTGAACTAAATGAAGCACTGCTTGGTAATTAGTTGAGCTAAATTGGTTTTATCTAATTGTGTATTAAATGTAACAGCTGACAGCTATTCAACAGAATTCATTACATAGCTTTCTATCAAAGTTATCTGATATTATCAAGATGAGTTTGTTCTGACACAGTTTAACTCTGAGCTCTTCTCATATTTTATTACCATTTTCTAAACTATAGCCAATAAACTGTGATATAATGTGAGAAATGCTGAAGTGTCTGAATACATTTTGGTTTGACTGTATGAAAAAAAAAAAAAGTAAATTGCATGATTTTATCTAATTATGTTTCTACTTCAAGTCGTCGTTGAAATATAAACATTCAAAAGGTGATTGTATTAAAAACTTGTTTTCATGACAAATTTTTTCAAGTATACTTTAAATAATATAGTAAAAATATGAATATGCAATATACCGAAGTTTATAAGATTTAATAATCAACAAATAAAATAGTTTATATCAACTTTAATAATGTAATTATAAATAGTTTATACACAGATTTGCTGTTGAAATATGAAAATTTAAACTGGCTGTAATAATGCACTTTCATGATGGCAGATTTATTCAGTAATTTAGACGTCACTAACAGGTGAAGTAAAAATATAATAGATATGTAACACAATGCACATATTTATCAAATGAGTTATTTTTTGTAGTTAACCATCAGATTTATGGCCATTAAATGTCTTCATGACTGTGGTTGAATCACTGATTGATCGTTTACATGATCACTCTTGCTGGTGTGATATTGCTAAACTACATCATATGATATGAATATAAGAGGGTGAATTTTTTATTTTTTTTTATTTTTTATACACACCTTGAATTATCAGCTCATATAACTGCGTTCTGATAGACTGCATCACGATCATCAGCATCAGTGTGAGATGATGG
>NW_015663585.1:277401-277722 GCF_001515625.1 Sinocyclocheilus rhinocerous
AAATAAACTGTAGAGAGGAGCATTTTGCTAAATATATGCACCATATAACATTCATTATCATTTTTTTTTACCGTTCTTTAATGTTTTATTTATGTTTGAATAAATCCGTCCAAGTTTTTATGACAGTCACAATATCCTCATGCATATTTTACAGCATTAGCTGAGAGATTTTTTTCCCTTGAGAAAATGTGGCATGTACTGTACCTGATATGTGATGATGGTGTGTGTGGTGGTGATGATGATGATGTGTATGTGTGATGATGATGTGTGTGTATGTGTGTGTGTGTGTGTGATGATGATGTGTGTGGTGGTGATGATGAT
>NW_015663586.1:0-495 GCF_001515625.1 Sinocyclocheilus rhinocerous
TGTGTGACGGGTATGGCTGTGGAACGGGGTTTGGCCGAGGAAAAAATTTCAGTCAAATTATAATTTTTTTGCTTTAACCCCATAATTTTTGCACATCAGGGAGCCGCTATCAATATGCGGGGTATGAAATCGCATTTGAATGAGTGCTCGCTGTTCACTTTTACTTTCGATTTTGTGATCACGCGCACTCTGTGTAAAGGGAGCACATCTTACGCCGCGTGCATAATTATTAGGTACGTTGATGTTCTGATCATATTTTTTTCAAGCACATTTTACCAATTCCAAACCACATCAATCTTAATAACTTCTATTATTTTTGTATTTTAATATTTAGAAATGATATATAATTTTCCATGAAGGCTGGGAATGAAAAACTCCTTATTTAGGTGTGCAGAATTAATTGGCAAGGTTTTCTACGGATGAAATGAGCCAAAAAAGAGATTTAACTCAGACCGAGAAGTCAAAAATGATTAAATCCCCATGAGAAATATTAAA
>NW_015663587.1:0-531 GCF_001515625.1 Sinocyclocheilus rhinocerous
TACAATTAATAGGCCTAACGTACAATGTTTTTATTAAACTGTGATAACGTTAAATACAGTATCCGTCGTATTAAAAACATTTCATAAAAAGTTTTCAAAAGCATCCCCCACTCCGGTTTTTTCACAAATCGCACCCTGCATACATACATATATATATATATATGTTATGTATGAGGTTCTGTAAAAAAGTTTCAAGTTTTCCTTTCTCTTTGGAGTGTTACAAGCTCTTGGTGCATAAAGAAGATCTGTAAAGTTGCAAAGACTAAAGTCTCAAATCCAAAGAGATATTCTTTATAAAAGTTAAGAGTCAACCACGCCTACCTAAAACGCCTCGTTCTAACGCCCCCACATACCGACGTCACGATCTGGGAAGATTTGCATAACGCCGCCCAAATATTCACGCAAAGAAAGAAGGCGTAACTTTCATTCTCATGCCGCCCAAATGTGCAAGCAAAGAAAGAAGTGTTTCAGAAGTGTTTCAGTGCAAAACCAAAAGCACTTTATTTGGCCTTCCGGAAGTAGATGCAATTA
>NW_015663588.1:0-235 GCF_001515625.1 Sinocyclocheilus rhinocerous
AGAATGAACTGATGAAATGTTAAGACAATAAACACAATAAATAAAATATATGAATGATGCAGTGCTAATTGACATCATTTATTACAGTACAGAAACTATAAAGTAAATTTTCTACCTTATTCTGTGCAGAAAATTGATTGTTTGTAGTATATAAAACAATCATAAAATTGCCATTAGGAAAAACATTATAGATTACAAATAACTGATTATTGTCCAGCAGTGTATTTGATTTCTT
>NW_015663588.1:368-624 GCF_001515625.1 Sinocyclocheilus rhinocerous
TAATAATAATAATAATACATACATACATAAAATTATTGTATTTGACATTTCTGTCACTTCTGAAATTATGGCTACGCCCCATCTTGGCTTACATCAATTTCTACACATGCCATGTCATGCCATAGCATCATTTAACTAGCATCTAACAATGTACAAAAGTGTTTTTTTCTCTAACCTATTGTTCTCTAACCATAAAGGCTGCTGTGTAATATGCCCCCTGACTAAGCATTTAAAGAATTTAGGGGAAACATTTAAA
>NW_015663589.1:0-239 GCF_001515625.1 Sinocyclocheilus rhinocerous
TTTAAAAAGTCAAAAGAATGACGGATGCCACAGACTTTTTTTCTTTTTTTTTTTGGAGGAGTAGCCTATGGGTGGAATTTTCACATTATATAACATGATTTTATTATCGTAATTTTGACTTTATTCTTAAAATATTATGACGTTAATCTTATTTATTTAGTTATTTTTAAGCGTGGCACAAAAATGCTGCCTTATAGGCTACTGAATGCAAACACAATTTTGGCACATCAGCCCAAAAA
>NW_015663589.1:576-1227 GCF_001515625.1 Sinocyclocheilus rhinocerous
TCCTGTTTGTTTTCCTTATTTTACAAAAGCACAAGGTTTTGTTGATATTGTGAGTGCACACAAATACAAGTAGACCCTTTGCAGTTACGAATGATATATACTCTTACCTTTATGAGTAAAAATGACGGCGTATTTTTAAGTTTCCGCTGTTATTAAAAATAAAAAGCAAGTGATCCCGCTGGCGCCTCCATGTCCTGCAGCGCGCTTTAGCTTCACTCTCCGCACAAACTATTGGATATGTGCCTAACAGCGCTCATTTATCTAGGTTAAATGTTTAAATTAATACTGTGAAATGCATGAAGTGTTTTATGTCTGTTTATTTTAGGCAAGTCGTGTTGGTTTGAGAAGGCTGAATTGTTCAAACATAATGCTCAACTCACTGTCTGCCGCTGCCGCTTGGTCGTTCCTTTAAAAAACATGAATTTAACAAACATAAAATGTTCCAAACATATTTCTAAATTAACTTAATAAAGAAACAAAAAGAAATATGACTACTTTGCCATTAAAAACCAAAACTGAACTATTTTAATAGCTGTGTAATGGGGAAGAGAGAGAGAGAAAAGACACGGGATCTAGTCGGACTCGGGCCGAGAATTCTCATAAAGCTGTTGAACAAGAGCCGGGCCCGTGCAGGGCTCTATTCGTCCCCTC
>NW_015663590.1:0-663 GCF_001515625.1 Sinocyclocheilus rhinocerous
AAGATAAATGCCAACATCTCCAGACACTGTGCCCTTGTGCCTAATATTTACTTGGCACACCACGCAGACCTGGACACCGACTGTCTGTACGATCATGTCCACCTATATAAAAATCTGGTACATATCCTGGCAAAGAGACTTAAAGACGTCACTCTAAACAGGACCAACCAGACCAGCCCCAGGTGGAGCAGAACCAGCCCTAACCCAGCCACAGCAGCGAGACACGCCTCAAGAGACAGCACCCCATCTAGAGCCCCATCCAGAGCTTCAGCGCCCAGAGAGGAGCCACACAGACAGAGACTGCTCTACAAAAGCCCCACAGCTCCTCCAGCCGTGCCAGAGAGACAGAGCTACGAGACCGCTCAAAGCCCCCCAGCTCCTCCAGCTGAGCCAGAGAGACAGAGCTACACCCAGGCCGTCAGTGGAGGAGTAAACCCGGCCAGCGCGGAGCTTCACAACATCCAACACATGCTGAGTATCATCTGCTCTCACCTACTGATACACAGTGGATAGAGATGACAACTTAATATATATATATAAAAAAAAAATCCTAATTAAATTAGTTCATATTCTGAGTTAATACCATTAATAACATTTCTCACATGTATTTACTGTTGTATCCAATCTGTTTTGTTTTTGCTCTTTTTATGTCTTTCTCTTTTT
>NW_015663591.1:0-123 GCF_001515625.1 Sinocyclocheilus rhinocerous
CCTTTATAGAGCATTGTTCCAACAATAATAGGCATTAGTAAGCAGATTATAAATACAGCTATACATGTGTTGTTCTTGAGCATATCTATAATGTTTAATAATTGTATTTTCATACTTTATTAA
>NW_015663591.1:416-545 GCF_001515625.1 Sinocyclocheilus rhinocerous
CATCTATTTTTGTGAGCTCATCTAAAGTGAGGATTGTTTATACCTTGTAAAGCTTTTACAAAGGAGATTTAAAAGCTCATTAACCTTCCAAACAGAAAAGCTAAACAAACACAACACAGAGGGATACAG
>NW_015663592.1:0-520 GCF_001515625.1 Sinocyclocheilus rhinocerous
ATTGTCTGAGTCACTTATCAAAAGTTGCTAAAAGTTGCCAAATAATTTTTTTAATTGCTAAATCTGTTGCTAGGTGCTTTTGGAAGAAAAAGTTGCTAGGGTAGTCTGAAAAGTTGCTAAATTTAGCAACAAAATTGCTAAATTGGCAACACTGAGTCCAGGCACTGAGTGCTGCCAATCACAACACACACTGGCCCAGCTAACCAATCACAGCACATTTCGTATTTCAGAAGGTGGGCCTTCATTTGATACAGGAACTATTCAAGCCGTTCATGCCAGACTGGGGAGAGTAGGGTTGCCAATCCCGTATTTTGGGCCTAATTGATTTGTCCTGTACCTGACCTCCCTTGTCCCGTTTTTTGACTGCTACGCTGATCTAACCACTGGCTGATCCAACAGCAGCGGTGCTGATCACTTGAGAATGATCACCGATACTTGTCATCATCCAATCACAGCCCCCCTCACGCAGTAGGTTTAAATCAGAAATCGTGAACATAACTGTTCGAGGAAGGCTGCGGAA
>NW_015663593.1:0-143 GCF_001515625.1 Sinocyclocheilus rhinocerous
CACAGTATTTCACTTATTTACACAACTGTTAAATACACTTTACACTGTTTGTTTATGCAATATATACGAGGTCGTTTCTGCCTCGTTATCATCGAGTACAGCACTGTTTGTGTGTTTGCCGGCTTAAACACTCAGAACAACAT
>NW_015663593.1:931-1077 GCF_001515625.1 Sinocyclocheilus rhinocerous
TGAAATGTGTTTACAGTTTTTCTGTATTTTTTACAAAATTATTCTGGCAACTACAGCTGCCAAAAATGTTTTGTAAAAACTACAGATTTTTTTTTACAGTGCATGAATACTGACTCACAGGACTGGAAGCTCTGTCAGATGGGGAG
>NW_015663594.1:0-214 GCF_001515625.1 Sinocyclocheilus rhinocerous
AAACACACTGAAGATACTGAAGAACTAACAGGTTGGTGTTTATTTGTGATTAATGAAGCTGTCGGATAAGTTTTAATTTAGTAAATAAGTTTATTTTACATTTTGAGTAAATTACTTTAAATGTTAGAAAGTGTTCAAACACTAATACTTCTGTTCCAAAATAAACAATTGTGTTTTTGTGTATGACATTTTTGTTTTTGTGCATATCATTTTC
>NW_015663594.1:910-1185 GCF_001515625.1 Sinocyclocheilus rhinocerous
TGTGTGATTTTCAATGAAATATTTCACTAATAATTCGCTCGTTTTTCAAATTCTCACTAACGAAGACTGCTGTGGCTCATAAAATACCATGCGAGGCTATAATTTTAATTCATTTTTGTTTATTTGTGTAGATTGGCTTTTTGTAAAGAAAAATAATAAAAGAAAAAAAAACACAGTGCACCTTATGCACACAATAAGTAATTTCCCCGTATTATTTTCCTCCTCTGGATGCTTCACACTCTAGTCCAGCGTGTGGCGCTAAGACATTTGTTTGC
>NW_015663595.1:0-692 GCF_001515625.1 Sinocyclocheilus rhinocerous
TTGTGCAGAGTGAGTAAGTCTTTCTTTTTCACAGCAGTGATCCCAAGTGGACATCTGTATAACGTTTTACTCACTGCATTTCTTGTATCCTTTCCCCAGTCATATCCTTTATATATGTCTGCCTGTCCCTTCTCTGCATTCTCTCTCTTGTGGCTAAGCAGTAACTGAGTGCCTATATGATGCCTAACTATGCCTAAGTATAGTTCAACTCTATTAATATATCTACTGACATATTGCTCAAGACTTACCGATATAAAAATGATAATTAATAGTTCAGCTCTATTAATATATTTACTGGCATATTGCTCAAGACTTACTGATATACAAATTATAATTAAACTTTATTTGGAGTACTACTTGTGCACTATGTATATTTCTCAATATTAAGCCTAAAATTTGTTTTAATTTCACTATTTATGATGGTCTTCAAATGCAAGATATTTAAAGTGTACCTGAAGTATACTTGCAATAATTCCATTTATACTTCAGTATATTTTTATTTGGACTTTATTTGCACTACTTCAGCACAAGTGCATTAAGCACAACATTTAAAATTGTTCCAATTTAGCAGACTTTAAGTATACCAGATTAGTATACTAAAAGTACAATTGCAGGGTATTTTTATTAAGTACATAAATACGTTTGTAGTATACTTAGCATGAAATAAATGTATTTCAAATACATTTTAGTAT
>NW_015663595.1:738-900 GCF_001515625.1 Sinocyclocheilus rhinocerous
ATTTTTCACTGGGGACATACCATCAGAATGTAAGTTGTTGGTTACTACCCGCTAACTAGCTACACCTCACTGACAATGAATTCTGGATATTTAATTTTCTCCCTCATCATCCAGCTCTGTCACAAAATAAGATAAATAATACATCTTCAGCAGTAAAAAAAA
>NW_015663596.1:0-1367 GCF_001515625.1 Sinocyclocheilus rhinocerous
GCTTTGTGAACATGTACATATAATTGCATACATAATCCACTCCACGATGTATAATCAGTTAGCAATTATGTATTATTCTTAAGATTGGACTCCATCTTGCCTCAAAAATATTCATCTGAAGTCTAAGGGAATAAGTTATTTTTTCCATTTCGTAAATTTTTCTAATTTTTTTTCTGACCATCTTTGTAGGTCGCTATGAATACATCTAATTATTTGGGGTAGTTTACGTCATATAAATCCTGTAGTAAAGGAGGAATATGAATCCCTAAATATTTAATGCCCTCTTTGGGCCACCTGAAACCGTTCTGTTTTATCACCCTTTTAGAAATTTGATTTGTAATATCTAATGCCTCAGTTTTGTCCATGTTTACTCTATAGCCTGAATAACGTCCGAAGTTTGAAACAAGTTCTTTGAGTTGGGGTATTGTCAATTGGGGTTTGGACAAATATAGTAGGACATCATCCGCATATAGCGAAATTTTATGTTCTTCTTCACCTATGTTAATACCTTTTATAACCACACTTTCTCTTATAAGCTGGGCAAGGGGTTCTATACTTATAGCAAATAGTAATGGGGATAGTGCACAGCCTTGCCTACAACCTCGCTCCAACCCAAAAGCCCTTGATTTATGTCCATTAACTCTAGTTGAGGCTTGTGGATTGGAGTACAAGGTATGTACCCATTTAAGAAAAGTAGGTCCAAAATTAAATTTATGCATAGTATGAAACAGAAATTGCCAGGACACCCTATCAAATGCTTTATATGCATCTAATGATATAATCACAGCCTCTTCCCCTTTTATTAAAGAATAATTAATTATATTTAATAATCTTCGTATATTGTCACCACAGTATCTCCCTTTTATGAATCCAGTTTGATCTGGGTTTATAATATTAGTAATTATTTTACTTAGCCGTTGAGATAAAATAGAAGTCAATATACAAAGATCTCCATTTATTAGAGAAATGGGTCTGTACGACTGGCATAGTGTTGGATCTTTCCCATCTTTATGAATGACAACTATTGTTGCATCATTCCATGAAGGAGCCAAAATACCTATATCCAAAGCCTTATGATATGCATTTAATAATAATGGGGCGATAGCATCCTTAAATGCCTTATAGAATTCATTTGAAAAACCGTCCGGACCAGGACTCTTATTATTTTTAAGTCTCGGAATTATCTGTCAGTTCATGTTATCAACACTATAGATGCCGTGCTGTGGAATAAACGGTCAAGCCACGATCCCGAACCCCTCTGTGTCCGTGTCTCCTCTCTACCACCACCCACGAACACGCAACACAGCGCAGAGTAGCAGCAGCGGTGCTAGAGGCCAGTTAGCACGCAGAGAGAGAAAGTCACCTTT
>NW_015663597.1:0-531 GCF_001515625.1 Sinocyclocheilus rhinocerous
GTCTTGTCTCGATCATTGGGTTGAAGAACAATGGTTCCTCTGGAGACCAATGTCCATAATCATCCATGTCTCGCTCCACTCTAAAAACAGTTCTCCATATCTGTAGCATAGACTTATAAAAAGGTGGAAGCTCCGACAGGCTTACTTCCTGTAATTTCATTAAAAACAGGTGTTTATCAAGTCCAAGTCCTCCTGTCCGCTTCAAAATTGCACTTGCCGTCTTTGCCCATGTCACATCCTTGTTGTAAAAAAATCTCTGCACAGCATGCATCCGAAAGGCCCGGATCCTACTCCTCACATCCACCAAGCCGTACAGCATGTATCCGAAAGGCCCGGATCCTACTCCTCACATCCACCAAGCCTTGACCACCCTCTTGAACTGGTAAATAAAGTGCAGCTGCACGGATCCAGTGCTGTCAACTCCAAAAAAAATTAACAACAGTCCGTTGTATGTTATAGAAACAAGTTCCTCAGGTGGCTCCTTAACTATAGTCCTATGCCACAACATTGAAGCCGCAAGATTATTTACAA
>NW_015663598.1:0-529 GCF_001515625.1 Sinocyclocheilus rhinocerous
CACAATGCATGCATAATCCATTCGGATGTTTCTTAATTCTATTTATATTTCCATTCAATGCAGTGTGTCCTATTTTAATTCTTATTATTACTGATTCTTCTCGTCTTCTTAATCCCATGTCGTTGTTACGTATTCCTACTTCCCTTTGAATTCTATATAGATGTCGTCCAGTCTTCTCTTTCTCCCAAAGTTTCTGCCATGCATTTATAAGAGCTTTCCTAATTATTATTTTTGCTTCTGCCTTACTAATTTTAATGTCAATTCCTAACTGATTCAAGTTCAATGAATTCTTAGTATGCTTATCTGCCTTCTCATGATTCAAGTTCAAATAATTCTTAGCATGCTTATCTGCCTTCTCATTTCCTTCAACTCCAACATGTGCTGGAACCCAAATAAATGAAATAAAAATGCCCTGATTTTTCATTCTATATATATATACTGCAGTATTTCAAGTATAACATCTTGTCTGCAGTTAGACTGGCCTACTACACCCTGTTGCATATCACCCCGGACTACATATCCCATCATT
>NW_015663599.1:0-1418 GCF_001515625.1 Sinocyclocheilus rhinocerous
AAGCACAAATGTCAGGACATGTCAAAACTTCTCCAGGGCCCAAACCACCCTCGGGCCCCAGAGGGTTAACACAACAGAGACCAGGTTCAGCATAACGTGTTGTAAATGGTTAGGTGGTTGCAAAATTTAACTCTACAACTGAGCTGCAAGGAACATTGAGTTCTAGGGGATAAGGGCCTCACAGTGGTGTTGAAAGAGAGAGATATGCTTCTGATTCTTTTATCTGCTGTTCTGCTTTGTGGGAAAGAACATTGAGAGAACACATGAGTTTAGCAAAAGGTAGCACATTTGACACGGGACCTCCCTCAGAACTTGTTTGCAGTATCCTTGCACTCTTCAGTATCCTACCTGACCCCCCTGGGGGTTCGTCGAATCGAATCGTTCCTGACCTCGGCCACAAGTTTTAGAACTCCACCCCTTTGTTACCAGGATACCCATAATTCTCTCCCCGCAGGGTTCAGGAAAGCAACGCTCACACTTCTTTAATTAAAGAGAGAACAATGAATAACGCTTCTCGTAGGAAATCAACGCTCACACTTTTTTAATTAAAGCGAGAACAATGAGTAGGGCTTCTCGTACATGTTGCTAGCTGGATTCGTAGACACACCACGCAGCCATCAGTGCCAGAAGACTGATTACACTGCAGTTTGAAGCTTGTTACCACCCTGGCGTTCCAATTCCGCATGGGTGCACGGGAGAGGTCGCGACCGTCTCTGCCATTCTTTCGCAGAGGCAATATTGTAGCTTATGAGGTACATCCGAGGCGCGATTATTGCTGGTTGAAAATTTTACCCAATACCCCACCAGGATGACTTGAAATACAGTCAGCCTTTGCAATTTTTGCAAGCTTGTCTGGACGCTTAATATCTTGTTGACAAAAGAGGTTCTTTTTCTGTTTCATGCTGCATTTTCTTTGGTGGAATAAGACAGAATCAGAAGTCGGCGTTTAGAGCACAGTGGATTAGCAATCCATCTATTTGACCAATCGGCCACTTTGTCACCATGCGTGCCTCCATTATTTAACACACCGTATTCAGATCATCAGCTTGTTACTGGAGCACACATTGAACTGAATGTGTCACATAAGGAAGGTACACCAAAAGTGTATAGCAGATTAACAATCAGCATTAATCGCAAGGAAAGACGAGGATGGGATACGAACCCACACATGCAGAGCACAATGAATTAACAGCCCATCGCCTTAACCACTCGGCCACCTCATCACTCTGCGTGTTTCCAATATTTAACACACCTGATTGAGATCATCAGCTCATTAGTAGAGCACTCAACGAACCAAGTATGTATTGCTGCAGCCCGGAGACCTCCAGGAGGGAGGGACTTACGCCACAAGTAGGTTGGGAGACCTCCAAGTGGGAAGGACTTACGCTGCGAGCATGCACACATCAATATAGCGTAAT
>NW_015663600.1:0-211 GCF_001515625.1 Sinocyclocheilus rhinocerous
AGATTCTTCAGTGGGACGTTACATGCCATGATCATTGTGTCTCAAAGATTCCCCGAGCTTCCAGTCATGCACCTTCCCCGCCTTGTCAGAGCACAGACGATCTGAACCTGGCCCCAGAACACTCTGATCTCACCGAGGCGTTCAGTAAAAAGAAAGCATCTCAGCTCCCCACTCACCGATCTGTCGACTGTGCCATAGACTTAACGCCCGG
>NW_015663600.1:431-534 GCF_001515625.1 Sinocyclocheilus rhinocerous
ATGACCTCAATGACATCACTGTTAAGTTCCGGTATCCATTACCGTTAGTCTCAGCCGTGCTCGAACAGCTTCGCCGGGCCAAGTATTACACCAAGCTAGATCT
>NW_015663601.1:0-344 GCF_001515625.1 Sinocyclocheilus rhinocerous
TGGGAGAAAAACTAAACCTGAACAGATGTTTCTCCGTGAGTTCAATCAAATCTCTACAACTACAGATCTCACTGTCACAGACGCTCAGCTGATTTACTCCAGAAACAGCTTCACAGTTTCACAAATCAAAGCTGAGTGTAAAAAACATGCTGCGTTTTCAAACACATCTCAGATGGATTTATTTCATGCTTGAACAGAGTTTGAGTGGCTTATAACACACACAACATACACACAACACACTTCAACCATCTTCCCACATTTGTGACAAGAAGCGTTTATAAATCTGTTCAAAACAAACCAGACGCCTTATTATTATTAACTAAATATTCATTTTACTTTGTTTT
>NW_015663601.1:683-1007 GCF_001515625.1 Sinocyclocheilus rhinocerous
TTTTACAGTGGAACAGGATTATTGTAGTACTAATTGTTATAATTTAAATAATAAAAATATATAATTCATATTTTGGTTATTATTAAATATTCCTTTTTTATTTTAAAGTATGATATATATTATATCATATACTATATGATAGGATTACTGCAATTATATTTTTTGTTATAATATAACAATCAAATAATAATATGAATAATTATTATTATTTATTAAATACATTTTATTTTACAGTGCAATATGATTATTGCAATAGTAAGAGTTTTTATTGATTCATTTATTGGTATATTTAAAATAAAGTAAAAATAATATTTTGTTAATAAT
>NW_015663602.1:0-337 GCF_001515625.1 Sinocyclocheilus rhinocerous
TTCGCTAACTAGCAGAAGACAGTAACCAGTTTTAAACTCCAGTTGTGCAGATGGGGCTCGTTGTTACACTGCGTTACAATGCGCTATTCTATGACATTAGCGATGTAATTTACACTATTTACTTTAATGTATTTTAATGAGAAACCATGAGGAATAGGTGAATAAAGACTGACAGTCAATGTTTAATGCTCAGAAGTGTATTATTTCAAGAAATGTTAGGCATTTTTGCTCGTTTATGTGGGCCATCCCAAGCATGGTTGCAATTTGTTCATTGTCAAACTCCAAAATCAGATCATTTTTAATTCTTAAAAAACGCCATTATTTTATTTGAAATAAT
>NW_015663602.1:351-1549 GCF_001515625.1 Sinocyclocheilus rhinocerous
TCCCAAGCATGGTTGCAATCTATAATAATTAAAAAAAGTTAAAAAATGTATTTTATTGACAAAATATTTTAGTTTGTCTTGTATATTTTTTTCATGAGATCAGATAATGCTGTCATATTGTCATGTTACAACATGCCCCTAAGATGTTACAGTGTACCCCACCTACGGGGCATGTTGTCACATTTCACTTCCATTTTGAGGGTAAATAAAGAAAAACGTATACACTGTAATTATGAAACAAAGTGACGTATTTGTACTAGACAAGTGTAAAATTACTGTGGATAAAAATTATGCTATGAACCCCATGTGGATTTACACAAACTGAGAAAGTCAAAAAGTGTTACATTGTGCCCCGCTCTCCACTACTTCTCTCGTGTCTCAATATCTGCCGACAAACTGCACAACAGACCAATTAAAATGAAAACCAAATAACTTTTTCTGTTTAGCTGCAGCCGCGGCTCGTCTGTAAATGCAAGAGTGGCAGATCCCCACCAAAATATTCATCCAAAAAACATAGACCTCTATAAAAACTGAATCAATGATAAACTTTAAATGTGTTCAGCAGTCTGCAATACATATTTTTCTGATTTTCTTTACTATTGTAAGTTATAAGCAGGATGTGCGTCAATTAATATCTAACAGCAGCTGCAGTGCAAACCTTAAGCAAACAATTTCATAATGCTTTATCTGTCAATGACGGTTTTCCTCGTATATATATATAAAAAAAATCCATGTCATGACCCCTTTAAAGAATCAGGGAAGGCTTAACTGAGCAAAACTGCACTGAGAACGTTTTCACAAATCAGAATAGTCTATATGAGCCTATGACCATTGTTATTCTTCGGCTCAGCCTGTTTGACATTATTACTCAAGAAAAAGAGCAGCGAGAAAGACTGAAACATGATAACGTGATTGTGAAAGTTTTCCCAAATCAGGCTACTTATAAAACAAGCGATTTAGTATTATCTCAGACTCCATGTTTGTTGATTGTGAACTCCCAAATCAGGCTACATATAAAACAAGTGATTTAGTATTATCTCAGACTCCATGTTTGTTGGAAATAGCCGTGAACCGTGAAGAACGCCTGTTTTTCAAATCAAGCAGGTCAAGATGACACTGGTTTCAGTCTCCTAAGTGTCCGACTTTTGCAGCTATACGCATTATAAACTTAAGAGTCACTATATAAAAAAAAACACTC
>NW_015663603.1:0-919 GCF_001515625.1 Sinocyclocheilus rhinocerous
GCAAAAGAATGTTGTGGTCAATAGTGTCGAACGCAGCGCTAAGATGAGCAGTCGTGGCCTAATGGTTAGAGCAGTGATGGGCAAACTTGGCCCTTCCAGGCCACTTTCCTGCAGAGATTTGATCCAACCCTGATATGACTCACCTGCCTGTAGCCTTCTAGTAGTCTTGAAGAAAATGATTAGCTGGTTCAGGTGTGTTTGATTAGGGTTGGAGCTAAACTCTGAAGGATGTTTGATTAGGGTTGGAGCTAACCTCTGAAGGAAAGTGGCCTGGAAGGACCAAGTTTGCCCACCCCTGGGTTAGAGAGTCAGACTTGTAACCCAAAAGTGAGACCCTTGAGCAAGGCACCGAACCCCCAACTGCTCCCCAAGTGCTGCTGCAAAAATGGCTTCCCACTGCTCCAGGTGTGTGTTCACTAAATCAGTAATAAGTAACCCAACAGTCCTGTGTTAGGAACAGTGTTGCCAAGTCTGCGGTTTTCCCGGGGAATTTTTACAGAAGAACCCCCCTCGAAACGCGATTGGGCTAGTTTTGAGTAGCAATTGGGTGTTTTTTTTTTGTGAAAACCTGTCAACCCTGGTTAGGAATGTGGAGGTTCAAACGCAAACAGTTCTGTGTGCGACGAAATCCATGTCTGCAGTGCTTAAGATGGAAACATGTGGAAAATAGGAAAAAAATAATTGAAGCGCAGACGAGGGACAACTTTGAAACTGTCTGGAGTGTGTTTCTTTAAAACCGGAGGGTTTTGTCCGAGTATGTTCTCACACCATTGAGCGGCGATTGAAACCAGGAACTGTGAACTAACATTAGTCAAAATGGTGCTTGAGGACGTGGATCAAAATGGTAAAATTAAAGACGGTAAAATCCTGTCAATTCGCTATAGTTCTTGACTTTCAGTGTTTATTACTGTGTTTATTG
>NW_015663604.1:0-198 GCF_001515625.1 Sinocyclocheilus rhinocerous
CAAATCCAAGCCCATGATAAACTCCTGAATTTTTAACATTCAAACATGTTGTACACATTTGTGAATTGTGTTTTGCATTTGAGAAACGTATTTTAGTGAAGTGAAGTGACATGTGGCCAAGTACGGTGACCCATACTAGAAATTAGTGCTCTGCATTTATCCCATCCAAAGTGCACACACACAGCAGTGAACACACAC
>NW_015663604.1:349-1033 GCF_001515625.1 Sinocyclocheilus rhinocerous
GAGAGCGCTGTACATTCACTCCCCCCACCTACAATCCCTGCCGGTACGAGACTCGAACCCGCAACCTTTGGGTTACGAGTCCGACTCTCTAACCATTAGGCCACGACTTTCCCCCATATATTTTTATGAATATATATATTCTTATTTTGTGCATGTGAATTGGTTTTTGTGAATATATATATTTTTTTTGTGCACGTGAATTATTTCTCATGCATGTGATTTGGGTTACGCATGTGTGCATCGCGTCTTTTGCGTGAATTATTATTGAGATCATTCTGGCTCCATACTGGTGAAGTCGATGTTGAGGCCCGGGATGCTGCCGAGGCCCGTCATGGCGCTCTGGGCCGGAATCACTCCAAACGTGGGCAGACAGCTGAAGTCCTCGTGGCCTTCGTAGAGGAACTTGAGTTGGTCAGGCTCTCTGCTGGACATCCCCACTCCCAGAGCGTACAGAATACAGTTCATGTGTGTGTACGAGAAGCTCATCTCCGGCAGCGTCTGTCCCACAGCCGACGACTGACCAACACAACAACACCTTATACAGGAGCCATCGAGAAACTACTGCTCAACATGCTTCTCCTTAGTACTTCCAGTGCAAACATCTAAACATCCTTAAATCAAGATTACTTAAGTAGAAACTGTGCTCACCCTCAGGTCATCTGAGATCAGGATGAGTTTGTTTCT
>NW_015663605.1:0-573 GCF_001515625.1 Sinocyclocheilus rhinocerous
CAGGGAGTTCACAAACGGCCTCTGTGGCCGATTCAGGACAAGACGGGAGTTCATCAGTGAGTACCACTGACACCTCTGGAGGTTCTGCAACGGATGCCGCCACCTCTGGAGGTTCTACAGCCGTACAATCTGGAAACAGGGAAAGTTCATTAGTGTTTTTCTTAATAGGACAGGTACAAAGTTCAGCAATGGTTCCTTCGACCGTGACATGACAGGCTGAGAGTGTATTTCTGGGTGCCACCACCATACAAGGAGCTGAAGCGAGCGCCGCTGCCTCGGGAGGTTTTGCAGCCTCAGCCGCCACCTCTGGAGACACCATAGTGGACGCCGCCACCTCAGGAGACCGCACAGTGGCCGCCGCCGTTTCTAAATTTTCAGTGGTGGTGTATGCAGCCCAAATACACCATAAAGCTATCCCCATTGTGGGAAGCGCTACAGACAGGGGAACTAGTTCAGAAACTGGAGGGCTTGAGAGCGCTGGTTTAGGGATGCCTCAAACTTGAGGGCTTGAGAGCGCTGGTTTAGGGTTGCCAGCTGCACGTGCCGACGCCAGCGGTGGGTCCTCCACGCTGG
>NW_015663606.1:0-251 GCF_001515625.1 Sinocyclocheilus rhinocerous
AACAACTGGCAGTGAGAGGTTTCTGGAGAAGCAAACAGGCCTACCTGAGCGACTCCGAAACGTCTCCAAATCAGCTGGACTGTCTGGGGATGGAGTCGCCATTCTCCCGGGAGCATTGCTCGAGACAGCTCGTCGGCTGTACGGTTGAGCAGGCCCGGAATGTGAACAGCACGAAGTGACCTCAGAACCTTCCGACTCCAAAGGAGGAGGTGGCGGGCGAGTTGCGACATGCGACGGGAGCGCAGACCACC
>NW_015663606.1:783-921 GCF_001515625.1 Sinocyclocheilus rhinocerous
TGAACGTATTCAAGCAGGCTAGCACCGACCGCGCACGTTCCTCTGTGAGGCGCGTTGTCTGTTCGACCGAATCCAACTCCATACTGAGAAAAAAGATCCTCTGCATCGGGGAGAGTTTGCTCTTTTCCCAGTTGACCC
>NW_015663607.1:0-352 GCF_001515625.1 Sinocyclocheilus rhinocerous
CCTACTCAGGGAACCATGGTTACATAAGTAACCTGAGACGCTCTCTTCTAACAAGCTGGTTATCTGAATCAGATGTGTTAACTAAGAGAGACATGCGAAATATGCAGAGCGGAGGGGCGCGAGGACTGGGATTGAGAACTGCTGCTCTAAGGGAAGTGGGCATCTGCATTCTAAACTACACTACCGGTCAAAAGTTTTTGAACAGTACGATTTTTTAATGTTTTTTTTAGTGTCTTCTGCTCACCAAAGCGTCATTTATTTGATCCAAAATACAGCAAAAACAGTAATATTGTGAAATATTATTACAATTTAAAATATCTGTTTTCTATGTGAATATGTCTTAAACTGTAAT
>NW_015663607.1:422-7127 GCF_001515625.1 Sinocyclocheilus rhinocerous
GATGCGCAGCTGTATTTTCAGCATCATTACTCCAGTCTGCAGTGTCACATGATCTTCAGAAATCATTCTAATATGCTGATTTGCTACTCAAGAAGCAGTTATTATTCTTCTGAACTTTCTATTCATCAAATAACTGTTTTCAACAGTTGTACTGCTTTTGTTGTACTATTAGTTTTTATTGTATTTATTGTATTATACGCACTTTGGGTGCTAGAAAGACACTTTACAAATAAAATGTATTATTATTATTATAAATTTCTTGCGAACGGTTCTATGGGCTGACATAAATGCAATGGCGGAAGATAGATATTAAGCAGAAAACTAACAGATACAATAAATGCCTATGCACCTTTGGTGCTTGGCCCTAATTAATTTTCAAATTAAAATCATTTAATGCTCATCTAGCCATGGATTACTCCCTACTTAGCACATTTAACGGTAGGAAAACCTTGGAAAAACACATAACACATGAGAATGTGATTAAGAACAAACAAGAGTGCAAGAGTTAAAGCTGTGGAGGTTCACGTCTTCTACTGTATTTACAAATGTACAGACCAAAACAAATTATTGTTACAGCAATTAAGGTTACTTTATTTGTACCCATAGTTTTAGTTTGAAGTGAATGAATGATCCATACATCTTGACACACTTTTAACAAAACAACACATAGTATACAACGTAATAAATATTATAGAGTGTGATAGGGAAATCATATTAAAAGTGAAAGTGCTGCTGTGGAATATAAAAGCTCTGCTGCAGGTTTCAAACCATTCAGAACCGGATCGGAAGAGCAGCGAACATCACAGCACAGACTACAGATCTTCAGATTAAACACAGGTAAGAACAATATATTGTATACATATGAAAATAACATATATAATAGCATATACAGTATATGGAATAATATTGTAAAACAGAAATATGTAAGGAAAAACTGATGACACACCCGAGGTGGTAATGGTTCATATTCCTGGTATTCGGTGCCTTTTGGACATCATAACATTTTGAAAATCACTTCTTATGTAATCACGATAAGGAGATGTAAAAAGTAAAATATTTAAAAAATGATTTTGGTCAAGCTCAGTTAAATAAATGTAAGCATTTATAAAACAAAATCAATGAAATGGACAACCAAATATGTCCACCCTGTTAAAAGGTACCCCAACGATAAAGACTTGTATGGTTTATTAGATTAACACTGCTTATCCAACTATTTTATGCGCATTTTGGAATATTGCATAAAAAACGCTGGATGGAAACGGCAAGATGCGCATAAATTAAAAAAAATGCGCATAAAAAAAGATATAAGATAATACTGACTCTGAAAAAGCTGAACTTGCTAAACAGCAACAGCAATTAGATATATATATATTTTATTTTATTTTGTCATTTAGCAGACGCTTTTATCCAAAGCGACTTACAAATGAGGAAAACAGAAGCAATCAATTGTAGTATTAAAACAACTAAAAACAGATCCAAAACTTTATAAATACTACCTATACACATTTTAAAAATAAAGAGATTAAATAAAAATGACAAATGCATACAACAAAACTCCAAAACTTAACATTTAAATGAAAAACAAAAAAATAAAGCCAAAAACAATTCAAAATACCAAAGAATAAAAGGTATAAGAGCACAACAATGACTCCAACATAACACCAAGCCAAACACCAAAAAAAACCAACTACATATGTGTATGTACAACCACACACACACACACAGTACATGTACATACACATCCATAAATGCAACATATATATTATTTCATTTCCATCCAGCCTGCCGAAGCACTAAAACAACTCAAATCAAATAAAACTAAAAACCCAATAAAATACATATACAGACATAATAAATTCAGACATAATGTAAGTAAAATTAAAATAAATAACAAATACAAATAATACAAATCAAATGACAGTAGTCCATCAGTAATCCCAAAAAACAACACTGCCAAACCTACATGCCAAAAAACAACAACCCACTTAACTGTTACACATAGCAAGAAATGGTCACAACAACCGAAACAGAAGTGAAACAAGCAATAGGAAATAGGATATATAAAGCTGAAGGAGCCTACATACGATCACGCAGAAAATGGCTTGAGGAAGGAGAGCAAAACTCAGCGCATTTCTTTAGATTAGAAAGGGAGCAAGCCAAAAATAATAATATAATTGATAATTGAACACTAAGTGAAGATCAGAAAATTATCATCCAAATTTTGCTACTAAGATGCAAATGATTTTTTTGAGTCACTCCAGAATATACAGCAGTTGAATATGGTAGATAAAGCCTTTTGTGACAGCCCTATTACCTTGAAAGAAATTGTTGGTGCAATTAATTTGTTAAAGAATTGAAAATCTCCGGGAAATTATGGATCCTCCTCAGAGTTTTATAAATTTTGAAAAAAAGTAGCACCTTTTCTATTAGAAGTTTTTGGAGAAAGCACAGAGAAAATATTTCTTCCCCACTTTATGTCAGGGAATAATTACCCTAATCCCAAAGCCAAACAAAGATCCCTTCTCATAGACAATTTGACGCCCAATCTCCTGACTAAATAATGACTACAAAATAATAGCATTAGTTCTGGCTAAAAGATTAAAATGTGTTTTAAACTCCATTATTGATGAAACACAGTCAGGATTTCTGCTTAACAGACATATTTCGAACAACATACGTTTAATATTAGATATGTTAGACTATTCACATTTACTTCAAAAAGAAAGCTTTATTTTATTTTTAGACTATTATAAAGCGTTTGATATGCTAGAACATTAATTTCTGTTTCAAGCACTGCATAGAATTGGCTTTGGTGACCCCTTTTGTAATATGATCAAAATGCTGTATGTGAACAGTAATAGCGCAATTAAGTTAAGTAATAGTACCTCTCCCAGATTTTTCTTAAATTGAGGTGTTCGACAAGGTTATCCATTCTCTCCCTATCTTTTCTTGATCGCAACACAATTTCTAAGTTCATATATCAAAACAAGCCATCTAAAAGGCATCATTATTGGAAATACAGACATAATTATAACTCAGTTAGCGGATGACATTGCTCTGTTCTTAGAAGACTCTCATCACATAACTTTTCTCCCCACCGGTGTTACATATGGAACAATAGGAATATTTTATGTAAGAATAAATCTTTGTTCTATAATCAGTAGTTCAGTAACAGAATATTTCATGTTAGTCAGCTCTTTAACAAGGATGGTCTGCTTTTTAGGTATACAGAATTTCTTTCAGAATATAATATACCTGTAACTCATAAAGAGTTTGTCACTGTTATGGATGCGATATGGCATATGGCATATGCATATGCATGCTTTTCAGAAATTATACTCTATCTTAAGGAACAGTTCCCTTTCTTGAACCTGTCCTGAAAAAAGGGAAGAAATTATAAAATAAGAACTCTATTCCTTGAGAACATTCCTTGTCTCTGCCCATCCTACAGTTTCATATTGGAACAACCTTTTTGATCATTTAAATTGGAAAAATATATGGTCCATGCAACAAAGATTTTTCCTCACTAACAAAATAAAATAAATAACTTTTAAATTACTCCATAATATTTACCATCAAACATTTTCTTAAGAAAATATTGGATCTGATTTTGACACTAAATGTTCCTTTTGTCAGAATGACTACATTTAATTGTAAGGTAGTACTTGAGATAAAAGAGCTAACATCTTTCCACAGCTGAAAACTACAAGGTTTTTCAATGAATCCTAAATCTGTTATTTTTGGGGGTTTTTTTATAAAGCGGATTCAAATGCCTGCTTTATTATAAACCTAATTCTCTATGTAGATTTTATATTCATAAATGTAACATTTCGAATTGTAAACCTATTTTTTTGTGGTATTCATAGAGATATTAGAGTTAAAACATTATTTACTTTCAATTTCACTCTCACCTAACAAAAAAAGCTTTCAAAACATGTACAATTGGCATGGCCTACAAATTCTTTACTGTATTCAATGTGTAAATTTTATTAATTTGTGTAATGCCCTCTTCTTTCTTTTTCCCCCTTTTTTAATTACTGTATTTTTCTGCTTTGAACTATGGTATTGGTTGTCCATGTTTTTTTATTTATTCAGTTGGTGTTATTCTTAATCATTGTTATGTTCTAACTTTGTTGTACCATAGAGTAAACTGATGTTCAAATAAAGCATTAGAAAAAAATAATAAAATAAATTATAGGGGTGAATTAAGGGTGATTGGGACATAAGGTCAAATGGCACAGTATATAACTATGTAGAGTTTATTTTCTGAAAATAAAAACTTTTTTTTTTTTTGCTGAGCCCTAGCTGTGAGACCACATAATTAAAATGGGATGCCCTCATTGGTCTGACATCATGAAGGTGGGCGGGGCAGGCATCGAACAGGAAGTTGACCGTGAAATGCATGAACTGAGGAAAATGACATAAGCTTTTGGTAGTTTTAATAATAAGGTCCTAGTGCTCTGAGGCGCAAGTAATTTATTATATACGAAAATTATTATATACAGTGGCTTCCATGCAGCAACTTCCATTTTTCTTAGTGATATTTTGCACCAGTTTATCAGGAAGTGACGGTTTTGCTCTCTTCGACTCACTGGATGGAAACAGTGTTTACGAACATGTAATATTAGTTTTTTTCAACTATGAAAAGACTCTAGAAAATGAGGCATATTATTAATCTTGTGATAATATTTGTTAAGTTTCAGATTCATTGGTGTAAATTTAGTAATCAGAAAACCTCTTTTTTTCTGTGGTATTGAAAGAATTAGAAAATTAATATGGTTTCTATTAAGGACAGTACAAACAAACGCTGTTAAACCGTTAATTTATTTAATACTTTTAAGATTTTGTAAAATATCAAAGCCTTTTATTGTATATTTGGTATATTATTTATTTTTATTTACTTTCATGTTTGGTTGATATTGTGTTTTATATTTTTGTATCTTGTAAGCCATTTTTCAAAAATGCTGTTGGACATTGTTGATATTTGAAATCAACCCAAACAAACCCACCCCTCTCTTCATTGCTCCGCCTCCAAAACTCACCCTCCAATCCTAGCCAGGTGTTAATGTTATGTCACAGTGTTTCCCATTCATTAACTAGACTGTGGCGGCCCGTGTGGAGGTGTGATTTTGAATGGAGGGAGGAGCGGATTTTTTAAAAGTCTGAGTGTCGTGGTTTTCACTCGCTTCAAGAGCGCTACACCACCGCTCCGTCACGAGTACAATTCATGCCAACGGCCCGTAATATAACTGCACATTTAGCAAGAAATCACATGATAAACATATTTAGCTAGCTTGATACAGATGGATCACTCAAATCAGAAATAATGTGAAGGCTATGATGACGGCAATGGACATGAGCGTGAAGTTATAGTTCTCAAGGAATTTTTTTGTTCCTTCTAGATAGGCCTACTGAATATTTTCGGGTGAGAGAATGATTTAAACAGGTACAACACATTTACGCGCAATCGCTTTCTCAATAATGCTTCAAACAAATGTAATCTTACAGTGCTACTTCATCTGTAGGCTATCCGACTTCGAATGAGCAGAAATCTGTAAGAAATGCAGCGATCCGTAGGTAAAATAACTGACAAAATCATACTGTTATTTTCATCTTTCACAAACAAAATGTGCACTGCAAAAAGCACAAATTATACCTTTTAATGCTGACAACCATGTTATTAGCTTGGCATGTGGTAGGAAAAAGTTTGCACACTAGTGCTCCAATAAGCCACTTTGAAACTCTCCTGTTAGTTTATATATATATATATTTTCTTTCAATATACGTTATGAACAGAACTGTGATATTTCAAACATACTGAAATACTTTAGATGAGGACATTGCGGAGCGAAGGCAGAGCGGTGTTTCTGATATCAGTGAGCGCGGAGTGGAGTGGGAGCAGGAAATGGTGAACCCAGAGCGGAATGATTATTAAATGCTCGGAGCGCGGAGGGGAAATTGTTTCCGCTCCACTCCACTCACATACTCTGGTTCACAGTGACTGCAGTGAACTCCGTTATTGAATGTGCTGTGAGTTTAGCGCGCGTTTGGGAATGCAACGGCCACCAGTTATGCTTTATTTTCACATTTGCATAATTTTCAACATTTTAATGGATACATTTTTACAGCATTTCATTAAAGGGGTCCTATTATGCTCTTTTAGAAAGTTTTGATTTTGTTTTGGGGGTGTACTAGCACAGGCTCTCATACTAGGTTGTTCGAAAAACACATTATTGTTCACATATTTTACATTATTACATAACCTCTCTCCCCAGCCTGGCATGAACGGCTCGAATAGTTCCTGTATCAAATGAAGGCCCGCCTTCTGAAATACGAAATGTGCTGTGATTGGTTAGCTGGGCCAGTGTGTGCTGTGATTGGTTAGCTGGGCCAGTGTGTGCTGTGATTGGCAGCACTCGGGCGCCTGGTCGGGAAATGTCACGCCCCTTACCATAGCCGCCTGCCAGCTTTAGTGTAAATATTGAGTCAAAATCAAATCAATTTGAGTGCGATTTAAACCCAGATGATTGTAACCACTCTACTTCACGCAAAGACTTTCACCATTGGCTCTGGCTTCGGCTAATTGTTATTGACTTACATTTCAAAATAAAACTTTTTTAATTAAACATGGTTTCTAGCTGATCTCAAATAAAATATGCTATATAAATAAATATTCTCTGTGAGAGCAGAGCCCAAAGCTCTTGG
>NW_015663607.1:7259-9143 GCF_001515625.1 Sinocyclocheilus rhinocerous
ACTGGAGTTTGAACCTCTGCTTCATGATATAAACGGCAATCACCCACGAGCTCCCCCGTGAGCCGTCAGCGCAGGGGAAATACTTTAATCTCTATCGCTTTGTTCCAAGCAACGAGCGCGTACCGGGGCACGAACTTCGCAGGGTAGGAGGGGGTAGTGACGCTGGGTGTAACTAAAAAGGTGCCATTGTCCGGTGAGGTCCGGTTGGGGAGTTACGGAACAGTCTCATATCGCATAATTTTATTAACAGTTTATCTCCTGAACTGCAACTTTCTTTACCATGCTATTCAGCGGCAATCCCGCCGTGCAGTCAATCTCACTGGTTAAGGTTAGGGTCAGGTGTGGGGTAGGTTTAGGGGTTAGCATTTTTTGTAGCATAGTGTAGGAAATCAACACATCAATTGACACAACCAATAAAAACTTTAGAATCAGCTGTGGGGCAGAGATTGCACTGAAGTGGAATGGCGGAAAAAATTGCGCATGCGTGTCATGTGCCTGTCTGTCAATGGGAGGAAGCCACACCCTATTTTGGAGCTCCCACCCCGTTTTGGAGTTCCTGCCCCCATTTGGAGATCTCTAGGCTGCAGTTATTTTGAACTGTTTTTTTTTTTTACTCTCAAATTGCATCAGATAGATGAAATCAACTTTAAAACGTACAAAATTTTCTTACGGGGGGGCATGCCCCCGGACCCCCCTAGAAGTCTATCCCGGGAGTAGGTGAGTCCATGCCCAGCACCGACATTATTTGCCTGAATACTCCAGACAGCGCAGTCACTAATAATCCATGTGATTATGAGAAAAGTCCAAATCCAAATTGTCCACTTCCCTATGGTGTTTCAGCCATAGTACACTCTCTGCATTAACATAAAAACAAAAACTCAACAACACGCAAACAAACAAACGCACCGACTATGCCGTTGCAGCCAACACATGCATTGAAAATGTGAGACACTCCACACATGTAAATGATAACAGTTCATGTGGAGCAGCATTTACTGTGAATGGAGTCGCTCTGAGACGCACGTAACCTGCACGCATATATATATATATATTAAACCCGCAGGGCAATTATTTATTTAATTGAATCGCTGCACTTTGTGAATTCACAACAGCACTATGTTTTAGTGTGGTTTTTAAATGTTTTTTTTAATACAGCGTGCAGCCTTAGAAAACGGTCTAATAATACGGTTCATGGATTCTCATTCGTGGAATGCGCCACTTCCTGTATTTTGTCGGTTATTCGACACGGGTAAATTTCAATCGAGGATTTTTTAAAATCGAGTACTCTAATTTAATCGAGGAATCGTGACAGCCCTAGCGCCCTTGCCCCGTTAAGGGAAGTGGGCATCCGCATCCTCAACTACCTTGATGACTGGCTAATTTTTGCACAGTCTCAGGAGTTGTTATACGCACAGAGAATTTGGGGGTTGAATGGGATCCTGACTTTCTGGTGTTTTAAGACAGGGACACACCAACCCGATGGTCGGCCGTCGGAGAACGTTGGACCGTCGGTGAGCATCTGTCGGGCAAGTCTTTACGGTGTGTTCCGCATCGTTGGCTGAAGTTGGTCCCTATTGGCTTTTTTCCAGCCGATTCAATATGTCAAATCAGTGTTGGTGCGTTCATGCTCGTTGGTGAGAGAACACTCTGAATGGCTGTTCAGCTTCAAGGGAGCGAGGGTCTGTCCATATAAACTTCCCTGAAGTAGGGGCTTCATGCATTTGCCACCAAACTCAACAAAAACACTGAAGATGCAAAATTGCAAACGATTATAGGATATCTCAAAAGGTGTTGCCATGGCGAGGGATTAAATTCATACATATATATATTTATATATATACAGTATATATCAGTGGCGGGCCGTGCATTTTACACCTAGGCCTT
>NW_015663608.1:0-153 GCF_001515625.1 Sinocyclocheilus rhinocerous
TATTTTGTGTATTTGGTGTAATGAAGTGTGTTTATGCGGTTTAAGTTTAAAAAAACACATTATGTTCCACATACTGTACATTATTGTTTATCCTCTATGCCCTGCCTTTCTGAAACGCGTCGATTTTTACAAAGCTCATCGGTCTGAAAAGCA
>NW_015663608.1:363-542 GCF_001515625.1 Sinocyclocheilus rhinocerous
TCCAGTGGGGACATAATTACTGATTATAATGACTTATACAGTCTTTTTACGCGGTTGCGTTGCCGCTGCGTAAACACAAAACCATGTCTGCATTTGTGATCGGAGAAATTACAAACAGCAAGTGCTACTCTACCCTGCTCAAAACTCGTGTTTGAATTGTCAGTGGCAAATTCTTTAAA
>NW_015663609.1:0-926 GCF_001515625.1 Sinocyclocheilus rhinocerous
CGGTGTCCACCACCGGGTTCATGGGTTGCTACCACAACAGGCACCGGAGGCCTTACAGCCACAGCTGACTGCGTCCACAGTGGAGGCGGAGAACAAGGTCCACTCGTACTCAATCTCTCCAGCCTCCCTCAGGATCCGGTCAAAGCTCTCCCGGAGGTGGAAGTTGAAAATCCTTCTGACACATTGGTCCGCCAGACATTCCCAGCAGACCCTCACAATACGTTTGGGCCTGCTGGGTCTGTCCAGCCACCTCCTCTGCCAGCGGATCCCACTCACCACCAGGTGGTGATTGGTTGACAGCTCTGCCCCTCTCTTCACCCAAGTGTCCAAGACATACGGCCAGAAGTCAGATGAAAGGACCACAAATCGACATACGGCCAGAGGTCAGATGAAATGATCACAAATCGATCATCTGTTTTTTTTTTTGTTTTTTTTCTGAACACAAATGCATTTCTCGAAACTCTGGTTTCATTGTCACTGAGGATGAAGAGACCACAGTAACATCCAGCCCAGATGAGGCAGTAAGGGCAGGTTGAGTGATGGAGGGTCTCATCCATGGCACTGGACCATTTATAGGATGCTGCTGTGGACTTCTCCATCCTCACTGCACACAGCAGTCTGCAGACATTTCAGCTCCTGCAAAGATGCACAAATATAATACAAAAGCAGTCATTTTAACAGCACAATGTCATTTGATTTCTGTATTAGAAGTAATAAAATTATCATACTTTATATTTTTGTTTCAGGTTTTCTCTTTTTTCCACAAATGCAGCCATCACATTTCCTTGAAGGTCCTGCTCCACCACAAAAGCTTTTCAGCAAATGTACAAAAATCAAGAATCATTAAAGCGCTGTAATAGCTCTGATTGAAATGACAATACTTAAAATAAACTACAACTTAAGATTTAAAAGATGTTTTATTGATG
>NW_015663610.1:0-332 GCF_001515625.1 Sinocyclocheilus rhinocerous
TGCAAATGCTCACAACACAAACAAATAAAGAAACGCGCTGCAAATCAGAAACGCACTGCAAATGTTCACAACACAACCAAATAAATAAACGAGCTGCAAAAACAGAAACGCGCTGCAAATAGGCACAGACCACATCGGAAATGTTTAAGGGAACCACAATTTGACGAATATGGCTGGGATATATTTATCAATGTTTGCTCTGAAAGGTGATATTTTTGTTTATTTTAACATCCTGATCATACGATTCCTTTGCTTCTTCTTTTTTTTCTTTGAAATTATTAGCCTAAATAAGCTGACGAAATACACAATTACTGTAACTGTGAAAGCATGTA
>NW_015663610.1:370-622 GCF_001515625.1 Sinocyclocheilus rhinocerous
GAGCATACGATGCCTTTGCCTCCTCTTTTTTTTAAAATTATTATTAGCCTAAATAAGCTGATGAAATACACAATTACTGTAACCACGAAAGCATGCAAGCTGGCTAACTAACTTTACAACTTCCCTTACAAAAATTAACCATATGGTTTTACTATTAAAATTATTTAATTAATAAATACATTTCTTGTGTAAAAAATAAATAAAAACAAAAAAAATGGTTACTATAGTTAAACCATGGTAACCACAAATTAA
>NW_015663611.1:0-524 GCF_001515625.1 Sinocyclocheilus rhinocerous
TGATGGAGGACGCGCTCAGTCATTCAGGCAGTCTCTCTCTCTCGCACGCACGCGTGCTGTTAGGTATGTTTTGTGCCGTTGATCGTCCTCGTCGTCGTCTTCCTCAATAAATACATTTCTTCGTGCTAGGGTGTCGGCGGGGAATCCAGCGGAGAGAAATACCCCACCACTAACTACAAACTGGCATTCGGATCTGCCTCCATTTTGTTTGCAATGCCCCAGCTTTCAACGATCCAATCAGTTCCCGAAGGACGAAATCAAGTCCCGCCCTCTCATTTCAGATGCCGTTTCACTCGGATAGACGTCACAGTAGAGAATTCATTTCAGAGTTTCACTCGGATAGACGTCACAGTAGAGAAAAAAAGACAATTGCTACTTCCGTTTCATGCCAACTTTATTGTGAATTATACAGAGACGAGATGAACAGAAAATACCATCTAAACGTTTCTGAAGACAGTCAGTGCAATGCATTGCAACGGAGTTTGTGCAAGTCCAGAACAGAGATTGGCTGCAATAAAACAATA
>NW_015663612.1:0-1273 GCF_001515625.1 Sinocyclocheilus rhinocerous
GTGCAGTAAGCGATTTCTGAGAAATGCTGTTGATATAAACAAATAATAGAAAATTTAAAAAATCTAAATATTTTACATTTAATTTGGGTCTTGTAAGGTCAATTCAGAAAAAAAGCATGTTTATTTAAAATCGCCGTAGACCTGAGGATACTAATGGAAGTCCTGACCTGTCTTCAAAGTTTTGAACCTAAACTTGTGCGCTGACACTGGTTGGACATCGCACTTGCAGATCCAAGTCGAGTCATGATAAGTTCTAGTGTAAAGGGGCTACATGATGTTATTGATTTTTGAGAGGAACAAGGGGCTACCTGATGTTATTGACTTTTGAGAGGAACTTAAATATTTTTAAACACAAGTTAAATATAGAGAAGTATCTGGTTGAATGATAAAGAACTGATACAGTCTGGGCAAGATTTTAAAGATTTCAGCAGGGCTGCACAATTGGAAGAGTAATCATGATTACAATTATAGCTTCCATGATGACCAAATTGTTATTGATTACAGCATCATATTTACTTGCATTAAAGGTTACTGCTTATGTTTTTTCCAGCCTTAAGCACATGAATGCAGTGGCCAATGAGATACCAATTTAACCGATGTTAGTAATCGAAATTACAGTACCAAAGGAAAAATAACAACCACCAGTGCTAGGTAGAGTACCTACAAATTGTAGTCCCTTATGGATTTAAAATTACATGGCAAAAAATGTAGTAAAGTAATCCATTACATTACACATTTTTGGTAATAATACCAAGCTACTTTTTTTATTTCTTTTGACCTAATTCATTTATCACATTTTAATAGGATAGTATTGGACCATATTAATATAAGAATACAAGAAGAGAAAGAAAATACTTTGAAAATGTAAATAATTTTTGTAATTCAAGTCAAATGCTATATGGCCAGGAGGTCAGTATAACCTAGTAACTGGTGTTTGTGTGAATGTCCACAAAACTGGAAGACTTTATATTAGCAGTAGGAAAGAAAATATTAAAGATGAAAAAGAATTATGGAGAATCATGAATAATTTGTTGCCATTGTGTGAATAATATATAATCAGCAAAAAGTAACTATAGTCTGAAAATGTATTTGAAAATGTAACAACATGATTATATAATCCAGATTACATGTATTTGGTTATCCCACACTGTTGAGAATTTAAATTTTTAGTGTAATCCTTCAGCTCTACCTTTCCGTTTGTACTGCTGATAACATTATTTAAATTTCCCTTCACTGCAGGTGCTGTTAGGCAGAATCCCCTCACTGGAAGGGC
>NW_015663613.1:0-194 GCF_001515625.1 Sinocyclocheilus rhinocerous
CAACATGAGGGTGAGTAAATGATGAAAGAATTTATTTATTTATTTTCGGTGATCACTTTCATTTTGTCATATGATGTTGCTAAAAAGAACATTATTTTGTGTATTTGGTGTAATGTGTTTATGTGGTTTAAGGTTCAAAAAACACATTATTTTCCACATACTGTACATTATTGTTTCTCTTCTATGCCCCGCCA
>NW_015663613.1:257-507 GCF_001515625.1 Sinocyclocheilus rhinocerous
ATTTTTACAAAGCTCATTGGTCTGAAAAGCGAGGTGTGCTCTGATTGGCCAGCTATCCAGTGCGTTGTGATTGGCCGAATACCTCAAGCGTGTGACGGAAATGTTACGCCCCTTACCATACTGTGATGCCCTGTACGGCCGGAGCAACGAGACAAAAACATTAAAACCCATTTATAAACTAGGCATTTGGCAATCAGGCAATCAGTCCAGTGGGGACATAATTACGGATTATAATGACATATACTGTCTT
>NW_015663614.1:0-469 GCF_001515625.1 Sinocyclocheilus rhinocerous
GTAGATCGCGATTTCAAAATAAAAGTTTCTCACTTTGCATATGGCAAATTAAATGGATTTAAACCTCATTGAATCACATGAAACATCACCAGGCCGTTGGCGCCCTCTGCAGGTATTTGTTATAATATAGGCATATTACATTATGTATTTAACAGTTGTTGGTTTTGATACTTTATTTGAGCCAATTATTATTGCCTCATTGTTAGTTTATATATAAATATAGTCATATTAAAGCCTGTTTTTCCACTTAGTTCTATTTGTATTACTAAAAAATACTTGTCAAAATAATCAGTAGATTACTTGATTATCAAAATTTGTTAAAACATTTCAAAATATAACTGCATTGTTCTACTTTTTGTAATTAAAAGACAAATATTTTGTCTTCAGGGCTCCAGACTGCGACCACATTTTTTTCTGCCGGCAGGATGTTTTCGGTTGGGGGTGCTGTGTGTGTCCATGTTGGGTGAAA
>NW_015663615.1:0-685 GCF_001515625.1 Sinocyclocheilus rhinocerous
TGGATATATAGGTCCGGGTCGCTAAAGACCTGAATATGTAATAATAACTGGCGAAACATTCATGCATTTAAGCAAGGGTGTAACTTTGGTTTGAGAAGTGGGGGGGACACAAAATGGGGGAAAATGTTTTCGATTTGAATCCCATTTCCTGCATGTACATACATTTAGGGACTATGGTGATACAAAATCCAGGAAATAATTAAGTTGATTAATGATCAATTCTGGCAAAAAGAATAGTAGGCTACTAAACTATGTATAAGAAAAAGATGTCTTATTTTCTTTATTGTTTAATAGGGGCCGATCGCCAAGACTTGAGAGAATCATTTTATAAAGTCGAAAATGTTCACCATTAATGTTTTGAATAATGTTTAAATAATGTGAGACTCAATTTCCACTGTTAAACAAACTTTTATTTCAAACTAACCGCTGTACCTGAAAATATAAAATAAATCACTTGTTTCACAGGACAGAATGTTCTACATCAGTGGTTCCCAGACTTTTTAGAATGGAGTACCCCCTGAGGCATTTCTGCTCTCTTCCACTTAGACTGCAACTTTTCCATTAAAGGACAATATTTGCCCGAAATTGACTTCCCAACGCATTTTTTATCTTTATAAATAGAATATTGATGTTTAAAAAAAAAATAAAAAGTTCAATATATTTAATATGCAATGATGATAAAAAA
>NW_015663615.1:1037-1372 GCF_001515625.1 Sinocyclocheilus rhinocerous
AGCAGTGTATGTTAACGTTAGCTCAGTCAACGTAGGCTAACATTAACAGGTGTAGACAGAAAATATGATTATTCTGACCTGAGCTAATTTACTGAATCAACCAACTCACATCTCCTTTCTTTCTTTCTTTTCATCCATGATGACATTAAAGTCATCTGTTGCTGCTTCTGGCGTTTTATCGCTGACTGTGCCGCAACCGCGATACCTGCTCATTAGAACTTTCAGTGAGCGATTTTTAGAGTGTGCACGCGACGTTCCTGGACGCGGACGCGTGAGTCTGTGCCCTGCTTGGTCCTGCTCCTCTGTGGCGATGATGGCGTGCGGTTAAAAAAATC
>NW_015663616.1:0-647 GCF_001515625.1 Sinocyclocheilus rhinocerous
TTTCCACGACATTCTAATTTATTGAGATGCACCTGTATGTCATGTACAGCATATTGTATTTTTTTTTTATTATGAGGCAAATTTATAAATCTGACTACTTTATTAACCAAGAAATACTTAAATAATATAAAATATTTGCATATCTTTTTATAGCCACTTTTGAGCAGGCTAGAGGGAAGCGCTCAGACAGCAGACTGAACCGTAAGTAATTAGACTTCATGTTATAGTATTAATAATAGTAGTAATAATAATCACAATTCATTATGTACATTACATTCATTGCATACAATTTTAAAGTAAAAATATAGCCGCAAGCGGCGATCATCGGGGTCCAAGCACGGCCCATTGGGCAATTGATGTTGAAAAGACATCAAATTTACGTAAAAAACAGGTCAAATATGCAAATACTATTGATGTCAAAAACTTGAAATGACGTTTATTTGATGTAAATTGAACATCAAATATATTGGCCCACATATACATTAAACCAATTTCAGTGTGGGATTAACTTCTTATTTTCACCAAAATTACCACTGGAAGAAATCGCTATCCAAACTGAATTTAAAATGATGTTACAGCATCGTCATCAATAACGTCTTGGTTACGTATGTAACCCCCATTCCCTGAAGGAGGGAACAGAGACGTCA
>NW_015663616.1:1142-6618 GCF_001515625.1 Sinocyclocheilus rhinocerous
CATGTGGGGGTGTGTTTAAACGAGGCGTTTTAGGAGGGCGTGGACTAGTCTTAATTTTTATTAAGAATATCTCTTTGGGTTTGAGACTTTAGTCTTTGCAACGTTTGACGTCACGTCGGAACGTACCGACGAATTGGGATCCCTAACAAAGCACCACTATTGCTGCCCCTTCTAGCACCACTAGTAAGCCACCTGGTTCCCCCGCAGCAACTGGGGCGGAAGATAGGACAGGGCTTACGTGGAGCGAGTTTATTACTGTTGTTCCTCTAGACTCATACAGTAAGACTTATTGGATAACACTGGGAAAGTGAACCCTTTCCAGGAACGCTGCAGAATCCACATCCTGCCCATAGGGAGGTATCATGTGGAGATTACACATATGGACTGGGCATAAAGGCCAGTACAACAAATGGAATGTCTCTGAGGTGGCTCCGTCCCAGTTAGGATGGAGTCAACACCAACAGGGATGGCAGAATGTAGTCTGCCAATGGAAAGACACTGGCTCACCAAGAGGGGAACCGTACCATGGAAGAATACACACATGGGATCGCCGTGGGGATCACAAGATATGGACACCTAGCCTAGCACAGGGGTCAACCAACAGGCATACTTACAAGTGGTAGGGCTAGTGCCAGACGTTCAGCCCGTCCGGCTGCCAAAGATGATGGAGGAAGTTAACAGGGTTCGCCTTGTGGGGAACTGAACTAAAGAGCAGAATAAGTGCACATGTCCAGCCCGTAGAGGAGAGGGCGCAACAAGTGAGACACCGAGCAGTCTCTCTGGTTCACTGGCTACTTGAGGCGAGTACACAAGGGGACACTGGCTCTACACGAAGGCTATAAAACCTAGCAAACATGTTTGGTGTTGCCCAGCCCGCAGCTCTACATATATCTGTCAGCGAGGCACCGTGCGCCAACACCCAAGAAGAAGCAACACTCCTCGTCGAGTGTGCTCTCAACCTGAGTGGGCACGGCACGCCTTAGGTTTGATATGCCAAGACGATGGCATCCACTATCCAGTGGGCCAGCCTCTGCTTGGAGACAGTCTTTCCCTTCTGCTGGCCTCCGTAACAGATGAAGAGCTGCTCTTATGTCCTAAAGCTTTGTGTACGGTCCACATATAGTGCAAAGCTAGGGCCGGGTCTGCCTCCCTCTTTATCGACAGAGTTCTCAGCTCTGCAAACTGCAACTGCTCAAAGGGAGCCCTCTGCAATGCCGCAAACACCAGAGGGAGATCCCAAGAGGGTACGGAGTTAGGGCGAGGAGGATTTAATCTCCTTGCACCCCTCAGAAACCTGATGATCAGGTCATGCTTGAAAATGCATGCAGGTCCCCTACCCTCTTGATGGAAGCCAGCACAGTAAAGAGCATTGTCTTTATCAACAGAGTTCTCTGCAGACTGCAACGGCTCAAAGGGAGCCCTCTGCAATGCCGCAAGCACCAGAGGGAGATCCCAAGAGGGTACAGAGTTAGGGTGAGGAGGATTTAATCTCTTTGCGCCCCTCAGAAACCTGATGATCAGGTCATGCTTCCCCAAAGACTCACCGTCTACAGGATCGTGATGTGCGGCAATTGCGGCAACATACACTTTTAGGATGGAGGGAGACAGCCTTTGCTCCAACCCCTCCTGGAGGAAAGAAAGCACTGCTCTGATCGAGCATCCCTGGGGGTCTTCCCGGTGAGAAGAGCACCATTCAACAGCATGAGGAGCGGCTGCAGCCGGCAGCAGGGTGAAAGCAGCAGCGGGCCACTGGGGCAGGATGTGCTTGATTGCCCAACAGTTCTCGGCTGCCCAGAAGCAGACGGAGGCTAAGCTCTCGACTGCATCGCCGAATAGGCCAGCCTGGGAGATAGGGGAGTCGATAAAATTATATTTGTTCGGGGGTGGAGGAAGCCGCGGGCCGCCGGGGCAGGATGTGCTTGATAGCCTCCGTCTGCTTCTGGGCAGCCAAGAACTGTTAGGCAAAGCTCTCGACTGCATCGCCGAATAGGCCAGCCTGGGAGATAGGGGAGTCGAGAAAACTATATTTGTCAGTCTCCCGCATATCCGCCAGGTTCAGCCAGAGATGGTGTTCCTGGACCACCAATGTGGCCATCGTCTGACCAAGGGAGTGCGCAGTGACTTTCGTCGCTCGTAAGGTGAGGTCCGTCACTGTGCGCAGCTCCTGCATCAGCTCTGGGTCAGAACTATCCTCGTGCAACTCCTTTAGGGCCTTGGCCTGATATACCTGCAGGAGTGCCATGGCGTGCTGGGCGGAGGCAGTCTGTCCAGTGGCTTCGTAAGCCTTGGCCTTAAGAACGGACTCCACCGGGGGCATCGCCGCGTATCCCCTGTCCACCCCACCATCAAGGGTAGTGAGGGAGGAGGAGGAGGCGCTAGATGGGTTTAGGTGCCGTCCACGACCTAGTCATCTCCTCATGCACTTCCGGGAAGAATGGCACAGGGTCGGGGGGCTTAGAACCAGCCCGGGCCGCCCCGAGACACCAGTTGTCTAACCTCGACAGCTCGGGACACAGTGGCTCCCAATGGCCCTGGAAAGCATAGCTGTCAATTCTGGGTCAGGCTCAACAACGCTACTCTCCCCGAAGGGGGCAACGCAGCCGAGTCCTCATCCCCAGACTCTAGAGGCCTCATTTATAAAATGTTGCGCAGAAACCATCCTAAATTTAATCTTACGATCATTTCTCAAATATGCGTACATGTGATTCATAGAATGAATGTACATGCAGAAAACGGACATACTCGTTTCTTTCAGATGTGAAATTTATGAATTGCAAATGATCTTGAACTTGCGCGTAAATTAATAGTTTCAGCTCTCTGCCTTGTAAACGACTCCTAATGTCATTAATATGTGAAATATCACAGTCATCATCAAAATTCTTTAATTTAGAACAGCGGGCTGCAAAAACAGCTTACATTTCCAAAAACCTGCAGTACTCCGACAAGAAAAAGTGCGTACGTCTGCTCAGACCCTGACATGATGCTAAGCACTTTTCCACATCAAAAACATAGTTGTACAAATTTGAGCGCTGGCATGGATTTAAGTGTACGCACACTCTAAGATCAAATCTGAGCGTATGCATGCTTTATAAATGAGGCCCCAGCTCACCCTCCGATGCCGCAATCGACATCTGGTCATCTGGAGGAGCACCGAATGAAACGGCTGGTCCCTCATAAGAAGAACCGGCACGTTCACCCGGAAGCTCCACAGCTTGCGGCGTGCTAGAGGAATGGAGGCCCACGAAGATTCACTCTGCAGGTTTACCCCCACTGAAACCCTCAGGTCACCCTGTCTATTCACCGAAGTAGCCCTCTTCTGCGGTGCAGAAAAAGAACTAGATCGGGGCATAGGTAAGGGGACTCCACCTCTCCTGAGGTATTGGAGTCTTGACCGCAATGCCGAGATGGTCATCCTACCGCAGAGAGAATGACTCATCCATGAAAGCAGCCTCAGCGTGCTTAATGCCCAAACACGTGAGGCAACGATCGCACAGGGGAAACCACCGCTGCAGCACTGTCACACCAACACCAGTGCTGAAGAAGCATCTTCCCCAGAGCGCTCGTTGACTCGTCAGAATACTCTTCAGACAACAGGCAGAGCAGAACAATAGAACCGCTCGGCTCCAAAGTGAAAAGCTGAATGTGCATTGCACTCGCTCCTGCATTTATACCCGTGCTGCGGGGCGGAGTGTGAGATGCATATCTTGCACGCCAATATGCATTGGCTTGTTTAGTTTACACTCAAAGATGATAGGGCACTCAGGCGAGATCCCAATTCGTCGGTACATTCCGACGTGATGTCGAACGTGACCGACTGAAAGGAAACTAATATTTGACATCAAATTGATATCAAGATGCTGCTGTGAAACACCATGTGTAGAGGATACCACTAGCGTAGCCAGGAATCACAATGTGGGTGAGCCCAGAGAAAATCAGGTGGGCCTAGCCTAAAATGCATCTGTTATCAAGATAGGTCAACACAACTACACCTGTTTAAATACTCCACCGTTTAATCAGAGCATAAGCCTGTATGTTATCATAAGCAGTGTTAAGAACATAATGATAAGGACAGCATTAGCACGGTGGCCACACCACACACACACAAATAGCCAAAAAAAACATTGTATGGGTCAAAATTATCGATTGTTCTTTTATGCCAAAAATCATTAGGATATTAAGTAAAGATCATGTACCATGAAGATATTTTGTAAATTTACTACTGTAAATATATCATATATAACTTAACTTTTGATTAGTAATATGCATTGCTAAGAACGTCATTTGGACAACTTTAACGGCAATTTTCTCAGTATTCTCAGTATATTGTCATATCATAACAAACCATACATCAATGGAAAGCTTATTTATTCAGCTTTCAGATGATGTAGAAATCTCAAGAACTGGTTTTGTGGTCCAGGGTCACAATTATGCGTGAACCAGGTTTCTTTATTTGGGACAGTATATCTATTGAAAATTTTGAGAACATCAGCAAATACATACTATAGATTTAATAATCTATAACTTATTTTCAAGTTTGTTAGTAATATATATATTTTTTTTTAGACCCTCTACATCTTTTGGATGTCTTGAAAGACAAAACTCTCCACTGCGGTCAGGAATATCCACTGCTGGTAAAATGTTATAATAATGAGTGAAATGAATGTCTTTTGAGCTCTGACTAGAACAAAGAATTGTTGTAGCTACCAGAGTACAGATCTTCTAGTCTGAATGTTATTGGGAATCAAGTCAGATTTATTTATATAGTGCTTTTTATAATGCACATTGTTTCAAAGCAGCTTTACAGAAACATATTGCAGCTATTGTCTTAAATTTTATAAGCTCCTCATTGAGTGGTTCCAATTAAAGCAACATTTGATAAAATTATGCCCTAATATATATTGTCTGTGAGAAAGCTCAAGGCGACTATGGCAAGAAGCAAAAAGGTGGAGAGATCATTGCAAAAAACCTAGCTTGGTGGTGGACATTTCTGCAAATTTGCAGTCTTGAACATCATTTGTATAATCTTCAAATGCTGCATCTAGTGTCTGGACATCATCTACAGGAGAAATTATTAAAAATGATTAAAGAAATTATAAAAGAGTCTTTAATGTGAAATGTTTTTTCCTTTTAGGCTTTTCCTCCCAAACCACAGTCATTAGTCATGGTATGAAACCTGGTTATTATAATTGTTTGCTAGCTCTCAGTAAAGTTTGTCATTCAGGAAATTGTTGATTATTATGAATTTTCTAACAGGTATTAAAAGAAAACGTAACGAGTCTCCAGATATCACTGCACAGTCACCGATGACTACAGGCAAGTCAATTCTGACACTAATTGTACAAAAATACATAGAGTAAAAATACAATCTTCAGACTATGGGAAATGGCATTAAGTTCATTCAAGATTTGGAGACCAGTTTACCCCTGCCTATTAACAAGTGCCTTTTATAACAAGCATTTTATCCACACCTTAAAAA
>NW_015663616.1:9126-10051 GCF_001515625.1 Sinocyclocheilus rhinocerous
CCCAAATTCAGACCACAACAAATGCATTAAAACCCGACATTGTGTAAGTGTTGAAAATTATTTTGCATTTCATTTTGAAAACAGTGTCAATGACATCCACTCATTTCTTTTTACACAGAGACGCCGTTTCAAAGCTAAATAAAATTGATAAAGACAGCAAAATGAAGGCAACCATAGGGGTTTTTGGAAGAACAGGAGTAGGAAAAAGCTCTCTAATAAATGCAGTCCTAGGAGAAAAATATTTACTGCCTTCCAGTTATATGTCTGCATGCACATCTGTGATTACACAGGTGGAAGCAAATCTGAGCGACTCCAACTACACAGCAGAGATCGAATTCTTTTCTAAAGAGGTTTGCTCAAAAAATATATACCATGATTTTCATTTTAATAAGATTAAATAAGAGTTAGTAACAGAAAATTAAACAAAACATACTTGAAGGATGTACCGTTCTGCTCATAAGTTTACATACCCCTTACAGAATCTACATGTTATGTGCTATATGGTATGCTGTGTTATTTTGCAGAAATGGGAAAATGAGATTGTTTCATCAGAAAAAAACAAGGATAGGGACAACCTTATAACAGAAAGTATTGATGAAAAGATAATTGCACTGTATGGAGCTGATGCAGGGAAGAAAACTTTGAAAGAGCTCAAGAAAGAGGACAAATATATTGAAATTAACAATGTTTTGTCTACTGGGAAGATGACAATCTCGAACCAGAATGTAAGTTACATGGTGTTTTTGTTATAGGTAAATTAGATAAGAATGATCTAATTGTAAATTGCAGATGTATTGTGAATGTTGCTGAAAGTCAGCTTTTTAAAATCAGATTTTTTAAAATCCTTTTTCCCCCAAAAGCTGTCTGATATTACCTGTGCAGTTGCTCAATACATAAAAAACGATGAGTCAAATCCTGGTGGCTG
>NW_015663617.1:0-354 GCF_001515625.1 Sinocyclocheilus rhinocerous
ACTCTCTTGTTGCCTTGCTCTACACTGCTGCGAGGTTGCTGTTGGTGTGGATTCCTCCTACATGGCCTTAAAGTGGAAATGAAGCAGTCAGTCAAGTTTACATTATTTAGGAAAATAACTTCCATTTTAGTAAAAAAAATATAACAAACATGATTAATGTAACCATCTTAAAGAAAAAAGGTTGTTTTGTTATAGCTTTTGGAGCAAGGGCGCCGCCATCTTGTTCAGATAGGTGATTAGTTAAACACTACGTCCTGTTAACAACAGGAAAGCTAATTGTATTCGCAGGTGAACATAAAATATGATACATACAACTGGTGAACCAGTCAATGTAATGCATATGTCTTAATGGTC
>NW_015663617.1:509-3274 GCF_001515625.1 Sinocyclocheilus rhinocerous
CAGGTGAACATAAAATATGATACATACAACTGGTGAACCAGTCAATGTAATGCATGTCTTAACGGTCTGACATAATAAAATGCGACATGAATGATATTGTATGAAGCGTTGTCTGTTTACATCACGTTGTGCCTCGCATTATGAAAACAATGTTTGGGATACCATTATCAAAACTTAGCATATAGACAGTTTGATGTTGAATATTCATCCAAATTATGGTGAAAACCAAATTATTTGTCTGTTAAAATAACATTTGTGTGTTCAAAATGTAAAGAAATGCTTATATTACTTCACTGGCCATCAGAGCGAACCAACACCGTGACGTCACACGTGGTGGTACTGCAAGATGGCGGCGTCCTTGCTCTAAAAGCTATAACAAAACATCATTTTTTTCTTTAAAATGGTTACATTAGTCATGTTTGTTATATATTTTTTAATCAAAGTGGAAATTACTTTACTAAATAATGTTAACTTAACTGACTGCTTCACTTCCACTTTAAGGTACACTGCTCACCAGCTGTTGAAACTAAAGAGGAATTATTATTTGGCAAATTATATTCTTGCAATCTGCGGAGATGTTGGAGTTCTCTGGCGTAAGCATTACATACATCGCTCCTCACGGCACAGTTTTACATATTCATCCTCTGATGTTGTTTCTTATCCTACATTTCTTCGTAAACCTCAAAGGATATCGTCTAGACCTGCTGGGATTAACTATGACAACTTGTCTGTGCCTATCTATGAAGAATGGGGTTTTCTTCATCCCCGCATCTGTGGAAATCGGCGGTTTTTAATGACATCATTGTGGAAGAAAAACTTGACCTTTTGTGTCTAGTTGAAACATGGCACAAACAGTCGGATGGGTTTCTCTTTAATGAACTTACTCCTGCTGGCTACGGGTTATTTGATCTCCCGCGATCCTCTGGTAGAGGTGGCGGTATCATTGTACTGTACAATCAAAAATACAGTTTAAGTCCTGTGGCTGTTCCTCCGTTTAATTCATTTGAATATCTAGTTCCCTTTCAATACTTCACTCGTATTGCGTCTTGCTAGACGCATATGGGAAAAAAGCCTTTTTTCTCCTGGCATCTGGCTATATAAGCGGGCGCTCGTCACAGGATTCTCAGATGGTAAATTTGCGTTGCTTCTATGGTTCCGGTTGACACAGAGTTCCGGGAGAGAGGGGCTCGCCTGGAAAAATTTCAGAAAAGTTTGCTGGGTGGGTTCATGATCGACTTCGTCGTGTTTGGAGTCTACGGCGGTTGACATAAACTGGTTTGTGACTGGATTAAGATGATTTCTGGGGTAATCGATGAAGACGAAATGGAGTCAGATGACTGGAATTTAATAAGTAGTAGGAAAGGACAAGAAAAAAGAAAGAGTGGGCGAAATGAAGGGAGTTGGGTAGATAGCCAAACCAGTAACCGAGTACGTTTTGAGTGATTCTGAGTCCCACTCTACTGCTATAGTCACAGTCTACAGGCCTCCTAAGGCAAATAAAGACTTTTTATCAGAATTTGCAGATCTATTGTCTTACCTATACCTCAAATTTGAGAACTCTCATTCTGGGGGATTTTAACACCCATATAGACAAAAAAGACTCTGCATTAACAAAATACTTTTGGACCCACTTTATATTAAGTGGCCTTAACAACTATGTACTTACATTTAAATTAATAATTTGGTACAATGCACTTATTGTGTACATGTTTTTACATTGTACTTATATTTTAAAAATACCTGCGTATCCCACCTCAATAGCAGCAAAAGTGTTTTGCAATACAATATGAACACAATAAGTACATTGTACTTAATTTTTGATGTAAGTACATAGTAGTTAAGGCCACTTAATATGAAGTGGGGCCAGACTTTTTGTTTTTATTGGAGTGCTTTGACTTGGATCAGTTTGTTGACTGTGCTACACATAATAAAGGACACACCTTGGACCTTGTGATCTCAAATGGATCCATTGTATCTCAGTTGTCTGCCATTGATCTAGGGTTGTCTGACCATCTGGCGATCTTTTTTGACATGAAGCTTCCTGTTTTTTGACATCTCCTCTTCTCGTACTATGACATACCGTAAATGTAGCTCAATTGAGCCTTCTGATTTTTCTGTTTTTATTGATTCTTCTCTAAGTAGTCTCTCTTCATCTGATCCTTTGGAGGCTAAAGTTTCTATGTTAAATTCTGTTCTCCAGTCTGGCATTGACTCATTTGCTCCTCAAAAATCACGCTCTGTTTCATTTGTGCGACCTGCTCCTTGGTATAATGATGGTTTGCGTGTAATGAAGACATTCTGTCATAAGATGGAGCGTATGTGGCGTCTCTCTGGTCTGACTGTTCATTATCAGGCATGGAATGATTGTTTACATGAGTATAAGGCTGGAATTGTTTCTTCCAGATCTGATTATTTTTCTAAGATAATACACAATAATCAAAACAAACCGAGACAATTGTTTAATTCCATTAACAAATTGTTGAATTGTAATAGTCTTTCGCCTGTTATTGCTTCAACCCATCTTTGTAATAAGTTTCTTTTTTTTGGCACTAAGATTGATAATGTACATAACTGTGTCTGTACCTCTACCCTATTGTGCTCTTCGGTAAATACTCCATTTTATACTGGAATTACTTTTTCAAATTTTTGCACACTTGACTCATATTCCCTTCAAAAGGAGGTTTCTCAGTTGAAAGCAGCCACTTCCTTACTTGATGCCATACCCACTAGTTTATTTCAATCATGTTTTGGTTCTTTGTGTCCTG
>NW_015663617.1:9701-16102 GCF_001515625.1 Sinocyclocheilus rhinocerous
GCTTCTAATATTTAATAGTATTTAAGTGTTTATTATTTATTTAAAAAAATAGTATTTTTAAAAAAACATTTCCATTTGTTTTGTTTAACTATTGTTGTTTTGGAGCCTTTGAAGATTGATTGCGATGTGGAATTACGCTTCACCTGTTGGACTATTGCTTCTATCTTTGAGTATTTGCTGCTGGAACCAACTCTCTTGTTGCCTTGCTCTACACTGCTGCGAGGTTGCTGTTGGGTGGATTCCTCCTACATGGCCTTAAGGTACACTGCTCACCAGCTGTTGAAACTAAATAGGAATTATTATTCGGCAAACTATATTCTTTCAATCTGCGGAGATGTTGGAGTCCTCTGGCATAAGCGCTATATACATCGCTCCTCACGGCGCAGTTTTACATATTCATCCTCTGATGTTGTTTCTTATCCTGCATTTCTTCGTAAACCTCAAAGGATGTCGTCTAGACCTGCTGGGATTAACTATGACAACTTGTCTGTGCCTATCTATGTAGAATCTACAAGGGGGTTTTCTTTATCCCCACATCTGTGGAAATCGGCGTTTTTTTAAAGTTCGCTCTGTCAACAACAAGGCTACGATTTTATCTGACATCATTGTGGAAGAAAAACTTGACCTTTTTGTGTCTAGTTGAAACATGGCACAAACAGTCGGATGGTTTTCTCTTTAATTAACTTACTCCTGCTGGCTAGGGGGTTATTGGATCTCCCGCGATCCTCTGGTAGAGGTGGCGGTATCATTGTACTGTAGAATCAAAAATACAGTTTAAGTCCTGTGGCTGTTCCTCCGTTTAATTCATTTGAATATCTAGTTTTGAGTGTTTCTGAGTCCCACTCTACTGCTATAGTCACAGTCTACAGGCCTCTTAAGGCAAATAAAGACTTTTTATCAGAATTTGCGGATCTATTGTCTTACCTATACCTCAAATTTGAGAGAACTCTCATTCTGGGGGATTTTAACATCCATATGGACAAAAAAGACTGCATTTACAAAATACTTTTTGTCTTTATTGGAGTGCTTCGACTTGGATCAGTTCGTTGACTGTGCTACACATAATAAAGGACACACCTTGGACCTTGTGATCTCAAATGGATCCAATGTATCTCAGTTGTCTGCCATTGATCTAGGGTTGTCTGACCATCTGCCGATCTTTTTTGACATGAATCTTCCTGTTGTGAACATCTCCTTTTCTCATACTATAACATACCATAAATGCAGATCATTTGAGCCTTCTGATTTTTCGTTTTTTATTGATTCTTCTAGTAGTTTCTCTTCATCTGATCCTTTGGAGGCTAAAGTTTCTATGTTAAATTCTGTTCTCCTGTCTGGCATTGACTCATTTGCTCCTCAAAAATCACGCTCTGTTTCATTTGTGCGACTTGCTCCTTGGTATAATGATGGTTTGCGTGCAATGAAGACATCCTGTCGTAAGATGGAGCGTATTTGGCGTCTCTCTGGTCTGACTGTTCATTATCAGGCATGGAAGGATTGTTTACATGAGTATAAGGCTGGAATTGTTTCTGCCAGATCTGATTATTTTTCTAAGATAATACACAATAATCAAAACAAACCGAGACAATTGTTTAATTCCATTAACAAATTGTTGAATTGTAATAGTCTTTCGCCTGTTATTGCTTCAACCCATCTTTGTAATAAGTTTCTTTTTTTTGGCACTAAGATTGATAATGTACATAACTGTGTCTGTACCTCTACCCTATTGTGCTCTTCGGTAAATACTCCATTTTATACTGGCATTACTTTTCACATTTTTGCACACTTGACTCATATTTCCTTCAAAAGGAGGTTTCTCAGTTGAAAGCAGCCACTTCCTTACTTGATCCCATACCCACTAGTTTGTTTCAATCATGTTTTGGTTCTTTGTGTCCTGATGTCTTGAGTATAATAAATGATTCGTTGTGTACTGGTGTTGTGCCAGCAGCCTTTAAAATAGCTGCTGTTACCCCTGTACCAAAAAAAGACAAACATTGATTATGAAAACCTAAACTTTTTTCGTCCCATTTCCAATCTCCCTTTTCTTGCTAAAATTTGAGCGAGTTGTTGCTACTCAGTTAATTTCTCATTTAACTGAAAACAATCTATTTCAGCCTTTGCAGTCTGGCTTCCGTAAATTCCATAGTGTTGAAACAGCATTGGTTAAGGTCACAAATGATCTGCTAATTGCCTCAGATTCTGGCTGTCTTTCAATTCTGGTCCTTCTTGATCTCAGTGGCGCTTTTGACACTGTAGATCATTCTCCTTTAATTACTCGTTTAGAAACTGTTTTTGGGGTCTCTGATACTGTACTAAAGTGGTTTAGGTCCTACCTCACAGACTGTAAGCAGTTTGTTACAATGGGTGGATTTAGGTCAGAGGTTGGTGTTGTGAAATCTGGAGTCTTCAAGGATCAATTTTGGGCCCCTTGCTTTTTAATATCTCCATTTTCCCACTTGGTCAACTCTTAAGATCTCTTGGTCTAAAATTTCATTTCTATGCAGATGACACTCATATCTATGTACACTCAAAACCTGATGATACTGTGCCTGTGGATTTTTTTTCTCAATTTATTTCTAAGATAAAGGAATGGATGTTGCAAAATTTTCTTTGTCTAAACAGTGAAAAGACTGAGATTATGCTCATTGGTTCACCCCATCAGTTGCGTAAAGCTGGAATGGTTTCTTTAATTGTTGATGATTCTATTATGGACTCTCGGACAAAATTGAAAAATCTAGGGGTAATATTTGATTCAAATTTAACATTTGAGCCTCATGTTCTGAATACTGTTAAAACATCTTTCTTTCATCTTAGAAATATTGCCAGATTACGTCCAATGCTGTCCTTCCCTGTTGCTGAGAAGCTGATTAACACTTTTGAATTTTCCCGTATTAAAGTTAGTTCACCCAAAAATGAAAATTACCCCATGATTTACTTACCCTCAAGCCATCCTGCCTTTGTTTTCTCTCGAATTGACTATTGCAATGCTCTGTTGGCCGGGGTATCAAAAGCAACCCTAAACAAATTACAGGTCGTGCAAAACTCTGCTGCCAGAATCCTAACTAAAACAAGGATAAGGGATCATGTCACTCCTATCTTGGAGTCTTTGCATTGGCTTCCTGTTAGGTTTAGGGTTGATTTTAAGATTCTGATACTCACTTACAAGGCTCTGCATGGTTTGACACCGCAATATCTGTCAGAGCTTTTAACTCCATATACCCAAGGCGAAACCTTCGTTCTTCTGAAACTGGATTGTTAATTGTTCCGTCTACCCGCCTAAGATCGATGGGAGATAGGGCTTTTTCTTCTCTAGCTCCAAAACTATGGAATTCTCTTCCTACTGAAATAAGGCAGGCAAATTATCTTAACATTTTTAAATCTCGCCTTAAAACTTATTTCTTTAGGGTAGCTTTTATTTAAAATTTTATATAAATTTTATATTGTTTTTATTTCTAATGTGGTTTAAAGGTGTTTTTGCTTATTTTCATACATTTTTATATGGTGTATTTTGATGTTTTATTTGTTATGTAAAGCGCTTTGAGAAGTAACATTTAAAGACGCTATAGAAAAATAAAGATTATTATTATTATTATGTGTTGGGCTTGTTTACATCTAAGAGCGCATGCGTCTTTGACGCAGCATACAGCTGTGTTGTGCATTTTAACCAGTTGATGGGAAAAGTATTCTTTAAATGCATTCAAAAAATCTGAATAATTTGTAATATATAATTATTCACGGTATTTTGAATTGCCCACGATAACAATATTGTGCATGTTCATTATCATGATATATCTTATTATGGAATACCGGCACATGTCTATTACATCTAAATATTGTCATATTAAAAACAGAAGCACTTTTTGCCTGATTGTAAACAGTCAAGTTACTCATCGCAAATGCTAATTTTAAAAATTAAAGTAAATATTTTATGTTTAAAAGAAGGAAAGGAGGGAAAGATGTACATGTTACCAGTTGGTAGCATTAGTCACATGAAAAGTATGGTTTTGTAAATTAAAATGGTTTTGAGGGCTAACAAAACTAATATGACTCTTTCAGTTTCGGTTTCATGGGTAGCTTTAGTCACACAAAGCTTCAGCCACAAACCAGTTTGGGGAAGTTTCCTCTGGCACTGATCTACCAATGAGAGAAGGAAAAGATTTACATGTCACCAGTTTCTAGGTTGATTGAAGTTTGTGAAAGCTAAAAGTCTTTTTTTAAAGACTGCTCTCTTTCAAAGGGCCTTCAGGAAAGATGACGTATCATTATATCCTATAGTGTAGGCTACGCAAAATATCAGTGATATCTATAAATAGTGCAGATTTGTGACTATTCAAATAAGTTACAATGAAACCCTCTACATGACACGAGTAAATCATTTGCAAATGTGACTACATTTCATACTAAATAATGTCTGTCATTAGCCACTGACTAATAAATTGTTACATTTCGCTTGCCTGTTTAGCAAGAAAATAAGGGTGCAAGAAAATTACCCAGTCCATTAAAGGGGTCATATGATGCTATTTTAAAGATCATTATTTTGTGTATTTGGTGTAACAGAATATGTTGACATGCTTTAATGTTCAAAAAACACATTATTTTTCAAATACTGTACATTATTGTAGGTCCTCTATGCCCCGCCTCTCTCAAACGCTTCGTTTTCTACAAAGCCCCCTCCTTTGCAGCGCGTTTTGGTTGTGATGTGTGTATTTGCAGCGTGTTTCTGTATTTGCTTGTGTTGTGCGTATTTGCAGCGAGTTTTGGTTGTGTTGTGCGTATTTGCAGCGCGCTTTGGTTGTGATGTGCATACTGTATTTGCAACGCGTTTCTGTATTTGGTTGTGTTGTGCGTATTTGCAGCGAGTTTTGGTTGTGCGTATTTGCAGCGCGCTTTGGTTATGATGTGCGTACTGTATTTGCAGCGCGTTTCTGTATTTGGTTGTGTTGTGCATATTTGCAGCGCGTTTCTGTATTTGGTTGTGATCTGCGTATTTGCAGTGCGCTTCTGTATTTGGTTGTGTTGTGTGTATTTGCAGTGCGTTTCTGTGTTTTATTGTGTTGCGAGTTTTTGCAGCGCATGTGTTGTCAAACTGATAAAGATGTTTTCTTAATTTCCTGGTGTTTTTTCTATTGCATGTGTGTTTTTTTTTTTTTTGCAGCGCGTTGAGCTCTCTTGGCCACCATAGTAGAGAGTTGAAATGCAAATTCATATTTTTTTTATACAGAATGTTTTTTAATAAACATTTTTAATTTTTTGTACATTGTATCTGGTTCAATACGTTTGAAGTACAGTATTCCATTTTTTAAATGTCTCAAATTTCATTTAACATAATTTACTTTTACTGTAAGCACAGGAAGAAATATTTTATGTGGTGCTCATTCATCCATGCATAAACATTATTCTTTTTGAATAAAGATATTTTCCCCCAAAACTACATATTGAGGAATATGCTTGATGGTATTGTTACAGTAATGCATGATTACAGATGATGTTACAGAATGCATACCCACTACGCTGTAATGATCCCCTTTAGGCATTCTGTAAGTAACTTTGCAACTACCTGTATGTCAACTAAATCTCATTATAATATTAGTATTAGACTGTTAGGTTTGAGTTAGAATAATTTGAAATGTACTTGCAAAGTCAGTAGAATGTCTGTTTGAGGACCATTAAAATAAAGTGTTAGCATATATTACAGTTTTTCTTGATTGCTAACAAACTGATTCAGCTGTCACAAAAAACATTAATTCAGACACATTTATCAAAACTTTTAATACATTTCTCTTGTTTACACACACGTTTCAATTTGCTCATTGTTTTTATCAAAAGTCTACACAAAAAAAATGCCATAAATTTAAACATATTCTTATTCAGAAAACACAAATACATTATATAATACATTATATAATTACAGTGAAATAGTTTGCTTGAAAAATGTAATGTCACAAAGCAAAGTGGGAGAGAGGGAGATGAGATTGGGAAAGGTCCCTCGGGCAGGACTTGAACTCGGGTCACCCGAGGCGCAACCGCACTATCGGGCGCTGAAAAAAAGTAACTGAAAAAAAAAAAAGTTGAATGTATTTCTTTTTTTCTTTTGCAAGTTTTTGCACACATATTTTTAAGTAAATTTAATTATGGAAGTGATTATGAACTCTACTCACACAATATTTTTTGGAATGTAATGGTACTTTTACTTGAGTATATTTTTCAGTAGTCTTTTCACCCCTGCAAATACACAAAATAAAATACATATTTATCATGAAGTACTTCAAGAGGGAATATTGTTATACAGTATGTTGTATAGTACAGCAATCTCAGAATTATTGATCCTGCCTTTAAATTACATTTCATTACATTGCTGTAAGGGAAACAGGTCAATAATTTAGCTCAAAGGGAATCATTTA
>NW_015663618.1:0-300 GCF_001515625.1 Sinocyclocheilus rhinocerous
CAATGACACTTACATCGTCATCGCATCTCGTGTGCCACTGATAAAAAAGCCGCGGTCACACTACACTTTGAGCATGCGAATTCGCAGGCCAGAGTTCACCAAACTTGAACTTTGGAACACAGCGAAATGCTAAATTTTTCGCATGAGCTTGCGTTTCCGGTCTTACGCATTCGCATGCGTATGAATGGAAGTCAATGGAACGAAAAGTGCAGTGTGACCGCGGCTTAAAGGCTGCCTCCTTAACGCACACCTAAAATTCGAATGCAACGTTTTTGCATTCGAATGTGGATTTTTATTTTA
>NW_015663618.1:782-891 GCF_001515625.1 Sinocyclocheilus rhinocerous
GGCGGGAAAGTAACCTATCCTACAGAAAAGCATTAAAAACTGCTAGATCTGATTACTATTTATATCTTTTAGAAGAAAACAAATATAACCCCAGGTATTTATTCAATAC
>NW_015663619.1:0-273 GCF_001515625.1 Sinocyclocheilus rhinocerous
TATAAAAGGAGGAGTTACGACAGTGAAAGACGAGAGAGGACCAGGTCTGGATTTTATTTTGTGTGAGGCAGTCGTCCGCGAGGGGCTGCCGTTTTACTTTCATTTTGTGTTTATTTTATTATTAAAGTTTTGTTTAAGTGTTCACCGGTTCCCGCCTCCTTCTTCCCGTGACTACGAACTTTGTTACACTCAGGCTGAAGGAAAAGTAAATTAATGTATGTACAGTAGAACACAGGAGAAGAAGGTTCAACACTCTTCAGCAATAAAAAAAAA
>NW_015663620.1:0-1968 GCF_001515625.1 Sinocyclocheilus rhinocerous
ACAACTGAAATATTTGAGAGAACATCACATAAGCTGACTTCATATGACTTCATTTTTTAACTCACCATTATAGTGATTAGCGTTCCCTTTGGTTGTGCACTTGGAACTTGGTTCATGTTACTGCTATTATCTTCCTGTTAATGCAAGGCAAGGGAAGGAAAGTAATAAATCAGTTGCTTTTAGAAGGTGATCTATCTTCTAATTAAATCAGTATTGTATTATTTTGTTGTGCTTGTATTAGTCAATTAACTTTTGCAAAATTTAGTTTTCATAAATGCCTTAAGAAGCATATAATTGGGTTTATATAATCTTTAAAAAGAGTGTGGTAATATGCTAAAGTCACACACAGACTTAAATACTTTAAGCACGTGAATCACAACAATGGTAACAATTCAATTTCATTTATTTTTATTAATTGTAACAATAACCATTTTATTTGCTGTTTTTGTTGTGCTACTACTGACACAAGCCAGCAAATAAAATTGGCAAATGAAATCAACAACTGTAAAACAAAGCAACTGCATAATTTATTCATGCCGCAATGCACTCTGGGAGTCAGTGAGTAGCTACACAGTCATGAGTAAACCTAAATGAAAGGATCAAGTACCCCCTACAGTTCTTTTTTAGTTACTAGAACTCTCGTGTAAGTAAACTATACTAACTAAGCATTTGTCAGTACAACATACTATTCCTATTTCACTTTACTTAGTTTTTTCAAGGCAATCGGTTTGCATGCTTTTTTTAAGTAAGCCCAACTAATTAGATTTTACAGTGATATAGATAAAAGAAAGAAAAATGAATGAAAGCAATTCTTGAATTTCTTCTTTTTTTATTTTATTCTAATATTAATATTCTTTTTTTTAGGCACAAACGACAGCATGTTTACCTTCGCTCTTTATACCATAATTGTATTTTTAGTGACTGAAAAATAAATCCTATTGTAAAATGTTGACAGCATTACTCTCGCTGTTTCACATGCTCACACAGCAGTATAATGTTCTCTGTTCCTCTAAATGGGCAAACAGGGAAATGGGCTAAATTAGCAATAAGAACTCGCACTGGTAATGTTGCTGTCCCGTTAATATCCCCTTTTCTCTTTTCCAGCTCTTGAAGTCTGATCAATGTCCATGTCTCATGTGAAACGCTCTCAAAAACTGCGCCAGCACATCTGGGTTAATTGGCCGCCGTTCCCAGGGCCCACAAAATGTGTGATTTATGTAGCATTATCGAAAACATGAACTTCATATGATCCTTATTTCAAATGATACTCTGGCAGAAGGTTTTGGAATAGAACATGTAGCCTTCAGATTCTGCAGATCGCACCACCATGTTAATAACAATCCGAGAACATAAAGCCTGAAATAACTAAGTAAAGATAACTAATTAAATCTAAGTAAGGTAAACTATTGGATTTTACAGTGAAGTTATATATCTGGGAGTTGTTATATGTAAAGATGAATATTTGCATAATGATTGAAATTTCAACCCAGTTATTACTAAAACTATACTATTTACACTAAGTGCAAATAGCGGTGGATACTATTTACACTAAGTGCAAATAGCAGTATTTTTTTAACGATATGCTATTTACACTAAGTGCAAATAGCTATAGATTCTATTTACACTGTTAAAATAGCAAGATTTTCTGCTATTTATACTACGTATAAATAGTTACATTTATACTTACAACTAATTACAAATAGTTGCAATTATCTGCACCTCAGTATTGTAGTACATTATAAAACAGTACGCAATAATAAAGTATTGAGTGTAAATTATAATTTTAATTCAAATTATTAAATGGATGCTACCTTATTGGGACAATATAAGTCCACCCTACACCTACCCTAACCCTACCCTACTTTATTTTCAACTTTTTGATTATTTCCTTCATTTTTATTGAAAATAAATGCCTTTCCGATGCGATATGAGATTTGAAAAGGGAGAAAAAAAAGTTTGGCAAAAGGC
>NW_015663620.1:2202-2615 GCF_001515625.1 Sinocyclocheilus rhinocerous
AGTGTAAATAGCCTCTGCCAACAAGGTGGGCTATTTGCACTTAGTGTAAATAGACACTCCACAAACATAATTTCTCACCAAGGAGATACTATATTTGGAACAACAAAGACATCCTATACAAAAATAAATCTTTATTTTTTTATCACTGGTTTGAAAACAATATTATATTAGTTAGCCAGCTCTTAAACAATGGTGGATTTTTATTAACATGTAAAGAATTTTTGAATAAATGTAAAATACCAGTTAGACCTAAGAAATTTGCAGTTGTGATGGATGCAATCCCTCAAAAAGTGTTGATTCTTCTCAGAAATACACCACAGGAGAAAGATCTGAAGTAGGGATGCACTGATACTGATACTGCACCGGTATCAGCCCAATACTGAGCTCCTGTACTCGTACTCGTTAAAATGCCC
>NW_015663621.1:0-543 GCF_001515625.1 Sinocyclocheilus rhinocerous
AAGCACAGTGACACAAACCTGTGTGCAAATGATACAAAAACAGGTTTGTACAAACACACTTGTGGTGTAAAACTGCAGTTCTCATCTGTGACAGTAGGTTGCAGTAGAATCCAACAAGTAAAGCCGCCCACTACACAGTGACTCACACAATCACATGATATTTTCTTTTAAACACCTTCTTAACATTTAATCAGACATTCTATCAACATCATTATACATTTCTATGGTTCGTCAAAAAAATGTCATGAGATAAACATTTGTTTATATACTAGTTTATATTAGGCTTGGTCATTTAAGTGAATAAAAAAACTAAATATATAGGCCCTACCAGACATAAATATTTCATACTAATCAAACATTAAAAGATGTAATCAATGTAATCAGTTTTAATAAGCCCTTCAAACATCAGATTCTGTTTATCCTCTTTGTAAGTGTAAAAGACCATCTTTCATCATTTCCTCATTATGCATATTCAAAATAATCTATGATAGGCTGCACGTATTTATATCCTGCTGAGCCGAGTGAAGCTGTAGAGTCATATAA
>NW_015663622.1:0-236 GCF_001515625.1 Sinocyclocheilus rhinocerous
TCAATAACTACTAATAATTTATAAGCGTTCTATAATTATTAAGAGCGCTGGAAGTAAAAAATGTTTTGTATTCAGGTGTACAAAAATAAGCATTTTTTCTTTTACAGGTAAAATTGGCCAAAAAAGAGATTTAACTCACAATTTAAAGTTAAAAATTATTAAATGCCCAGGAGAAAGATGCAACACTATAGCAATTGCAAAATTGAGGTGTGACCATTGGACAAGAAATACTCAAT
>NW_015663622.1:608-1051 GCF_001515625.1 Sinocyclocheilus rhinocerous
GTACCACTGTTTGAAGAATTTGTCTCCAGAATCTGGCAGTAAGTTTTGGGAGTTCATTTTAAGTTTATCTCTTACCCTGAAAGGTCCGTCTTGCTCATTGTTAGTAGCAGCTCACACCACGACTCCCTCGTCACCATTGCTGTCATCTGACTTGAACTGGTGCTGGTACCTCAAGAGAGAGTCACTCCCTATCTATATCCTATCCATAAACCCTATCCATAAAACTTTTAAAAAATCAGTCTTCATTTGTTTATGACGCTTCAGCTTGTGGTTATGTGATATGGTTTGTAATTGGCAAAATGTACTTGGAAACTTTTTTATCTTTTATATATACATGCATAATAATTATGCACACACTGTAGATGTTTAGTCATGTGCTTATTCTGCCTTATGTCAGGAGTTGCAAGACTCTTTAATGAATGAAAACCAGCCATTAAAATGAA
>NW_015663623.1:0-515 GCF_001515625.1 Sinocyclocheilus rhinocerous
AACGCCTGTATAGCTGACGTGTGCGAGCTGATAAACAAAGCACGCAGAATGGTTTGAGCGTGCTTTGAGTTAATATCCCTTTCTCACAGACATCACTGGAAAGTTTGTAGTTTGGTCTGATGTGTCAAAAACAAGTAAGTAAAACAATGCACAAGTTACTTAACGGTAGGGAGGGGGAGAGAGAGAGAGAGCACGCACTTCTGTTGTGTGATCTTTGATGTTCACTCCCTTAGCACACGCATCATTTGGATTCAAACTAAATCGTATAGCACACGCATCATTTGGATTAAAACTAATCCGTAAAAATAAGACCACTTATAGGGGCATTCACTATAAACATCATTTATTTTCAACCTTAGGCATACACGACTTACTGGCGAAAGTGAATCTAGCAGCCTGTGTGAAATGCGCTATAGGCTGTACTCATGACCGGACTTACCATTGGGCTTGAATGGGCTGCAGCCCAGGGCCCCCGCCTTAACCCGTTTACATTTGTTCAGTTATGTGCCAGTCAG
>NW_015663624.1:0-147 GCF_001515625.1 Sinocyclocheilus rhinocerous
ACAGAAAAGGCTCCTGCGGAAGCAGACACTGCTGCGGCAGTGGGGAAATACAGATGAGGCTCCTGAGGGAGCAGACACTGCTGCGGCAGTGGAGAAATACAGAAAAGGCTCCTGCGGGAGCAGACACTGCTGCGGCAGTGGGGCCAT
>NW_015663624.1:476-566 GCF_001515625.1 Sinocyclocheilus rhinocerous
GGCCAGAGCGTCTTGTCGAGAAGAGCAGCGGCCGCGATTAAGCCGTGGTGCTCGGCGGCCGTGTCTGGCGGAGAAGGAGTGATCATGGGG
>NW_015663625.1:0-784 GCF_001515625.1 Sinocyclocheilus rhinocerous
TGTGTCTTTTCCGAGCAGTGGCTCCCCACGCCCACAAATAACTGTCAATTCTGCCATTGTACTGCGTTTTCCAATTCCTACCTCACACCAGAAAAATTCCTTTGACTGGCAAGGGTTCACTTGACGAGTACGCATACAGTTTCTTGTCTGACCTGGCTGAACTGCATTTGATCTTCTTTTCTTTTAGCATTTCCCATGTTCTTTCATCTACTATGTTGCTTGTTGCTCCTGAGTCAACCAACATTGGTAGTTTGATGCCCCCTACTGAGAAAGTTATTCTGTCCATATTGCTCTCTTCTTTTACAACAAATGCAAAGTCTTGATTATTCTCTTCTGAGTCAACTCTTTTTATTGTCTGTTTTGAACTGTCTTTTGTTTTACACATTTTTGCGAAATGATCTTTCCCATTGCATTTCCTGCATGATTTTCCACGTGCGGGGCATTTATAATCTTTCGCAAAATGACCTCTCTGTCCGTATCTGTAACAAGTTTTATCCGAATCTGTTCTTCCTTTACTGTATTGCATACGTTTTTTCTGATCTCTCGCACCTTTTTTGGACACAAGGCTCACCGTCTCTTTTATCTCAGATTCTGGAGAGATGTGCAACGCTGCCATCTGCAGTTCAACACGTTCACACTGCGCTGCAATTTCTAGGGTGCGAGCAAGCGTCAAATCAGTGCCTTCTTCCAGCAGCTTTCTACGCACATATTCAGAATTGCATCGGCTCAAAACAGCATCCCTTATTTGGTTGTCTTTATCAGCTCCAAAGTCACAATCCTTGGC
>NW_015663626.1:0-663 GCF_001515625.1 Sinocyclocheilus rhinocerous
AAAATGTAATTTATTTCTGTGATCAAAGCAGAATTTTCAGCATCAATACTCCAGTCTTCAGTGTCGCATAATCCTTCAGAAATCATTATAATATGCTGATAAACATTTTTTGATATTATTATCAATATTTAAAATAGTTGAGTAAATTTTTTCAGGATTCTTTGATGAATAGAAAGATCCAAAAATAAGCATTTATCTGAAATAAAAAGCTTTTGTAACATTATACACTATACCATTCAAAAGCTTGGAGTCAGTATAATTTTTTGGGGGGGAAAGAAATGATAGAAATTACTACTTTTATTTAGCAAGGATGCTTTAAATTGATCAAAAGTGATGATAAAGACATTTATAATGTTACAAAAGATTTCTATTTCAGATAAATGCTGTTCTTCTGGACTTTCTATTGATCAAAGAAACCTGAAAAAATTCTGCTCAGCTGTTTTCAACATCATAATAATAATAAATGTTTTTTGAGCAGCAAATCAGAAAATAAGAATGATTTCTGAAGGATCATGTGACTGGAGTAATGATGCTAAAAATTGAGCTTTGAAATCACAGGAATAAATTACATTTTAAAATATATTCAAATAGAAAATAGTTATTTTAAATAGCCTAGTAAAAATATTTCAAAATGTTACTAGGCTATTTAAAATAACTATTTTC
>NW_015663626.1:1036-1177 GCF_001515625.1 Sinocyclocheilus rhinocerous
ACTGTCAAACTTGTTGGTGCTGTATGCACTTTGACGTTAATAAAAAAACGTTATATACTACATCTGAACGCACCTACAAGGAAGGTACATAATTCATTGATAATCCATCATATTCAAATTATTAAAGCTCCATTTTTTACA
>NW_015663627.1:0-1230 GCF_001515625.1 Sinocyclocheilus rhinocerous
CTATAACAAGTCTCAGTTAGCTCAATGCAGTACACGTAGTAATTTAAAAAAAAATTATATAATGAGTAAAAAGAAAACAGATAGAATAGTAAAAGAATAGAGCAAGCTAGTGTTAGATGCCCTTTTTGCTTTTGTTATTTGTATAATAAATAAAAAGATTAGAAAAACTAGTGTTACTTTTTTTTTTAAGAAAACAAGCAGTTAGTAAATGAATAGAGTGCAAGTCTAAAAGGGACTTTTTTTTTTTAAAGAATAGAATTAGAATATTATAGAATTTTCAAATTAATTCATTGAAAACAGCACTCAAATCCAATCTAGTGACATCATGAAAACTCACAATTCATGCTTAAGCAGCTGGGTTCAAGTTCCTTTCTGCATGTTCTTCCTGTGTCAGCGTGGCTTTGCTCTGGGTCCCAAGACATGCAGGTTAGGTGAAATAAAGTTTCTAAAAGAAGAAAGTAATAAATATAAATAAATCCAACAGCTCTGTAGTATTTCCATCAGTAAGGTTATTTTCCATTCCGATATGTCTGACAATAAGGAGTTAGATGATGTCTTAAACTTTATATGTATGATGGGTAAATAGCATATCCAAGAAACCTACCTGCAAAGCTCCCTGAGAAACTCTGCTCAAGTGCACCAAGGGCAAAAGTTGCTTTAAACACAGAGGATGCTCACACCAAATGTTGATTTCATTTAGTTAATTGATAAAGAAAATCTATTTATGACATTATTTTGACAGCATTCTCATTTTACAGCATTTTTACACAAGTGCCTAATACTTTTAACAGTACTGTAGCTTTGCAGGTAGGTTTCTTGAAACATCTTGGAGACGTTGCCACAGTTCTTATGGATTGAGTCTGTCTCAGTTTGTTCTGTTTCTTCATGTCATTCCAGACAGACTGATGATGATCAGATCAGATCTCTGTGTACAGACTGGATGATGATCAGATCAGATCTCACAGCCGCCTGGACATGATTCTGTGAAAGAAATTACTCAGGATTACTTCACCTCAGAAAAATTTCCACGCAAGGTCAATATTACAATTAACAGTAATGTGCAGCGTGGCGATTGTATGCTATGTTAAAACATACACTTTCACAACCACTCCTCTATCATGTAACAAGTGCATGAACTAAGTCCTTATCCATATCCACAGTTTTTGTGACAAGTATTGACTGACGATCATGGCTTACACTGAAATTATGTTTATTATGGCGTAGCCATCA
>NW_015663628.1:0-462 GCF_001515625.1 Sinocyclocheilus rhinocerous
TATTTCAAGAAAAACGCTTTCGTTTCAAAGATATTTATATATAGACTCATTACAAAAAATACTAGTAGTCTATGCTGAAGATCATAGCTTGAATATTTTTTATCATTTAATGCTGTATTGATCAATTTGTCCCGGAGCATTTTTAGAAGACTTGCTCCTAAAAGTCAGCCAAATTGTACTCTTCTGTCATTTTCTCCAAGAGCACTGTCTATATTTGTAATCCTCCTCTTCATGTTTTAATAACTGAAATGTATGTAAAAAATAATGTTGACATACAGTATCTGACCCTTACCCAAACTATAAACAGTGCATCTTATTTATGCTAGTTCATCCATGTGTCATAGATTCAGCTCTCTAATCAATCAACTTTTGAGCCAGTCCAAAGAAGGGCCAAATTCAGACAAAAAGGGATAAAGAAACAAGAGTAGGCAAAGTGGAACAGTCTAAACAACGAGATCACTG
>NW_015663629.1:0-1032 GCF_001515625.1 Sinocyclocheilus rhinocerous
TAGCAATTCTAAGTACCTTTGTGCAGCTGTAGCAGCAGTATGCATTGTTATTCAGATCGCATGTAGCTAATTTAATAGCAGCAGCATGCATAGCAAATTCATATGCAACGTTAGAAATAATATTAGCAGCAGGAAGTCAAATTGTTGCTAATATAGCAGTGGCAGCAGAAAGTACTTTAGTTGCTTGAAATGTCAGTGATAACGCATGGGGTAAGCAACTCTTTAAAGTGAAATAGGCATTTTATTTCTTTGCTTCTTGTACAGGGCTTACAGTAGATTTTGTGAACTCTTCAAAGCGAAATAGGCATTATTTGATTGCGTTTGCTTGTTAATAAACAGCTAAACTGTAAAAATTTGTTGTAAAAAAAAAATGGACAAATTCTAACAGTAACAAACTGTTTTCCATTAAATGATAGAAAATGGTGCATTCTGGGTAATATTTGTTTTCGAGTAGGTGGCCTACTGCAGTATAACTGTGAATTATCAGTGTTCAGAGTCGACACTCAGAGACTGAGTCCCAAATCAGGGGCGTAGATTACGCGGGGGACGTGTCCCCCCCACTTTTAATATCACGTAAATTAGTCCCCCGCACTTTTTCGGGCAAGTGTGTTCGCATAGAGGTTTTCAAGAGCCGGTGTGAATAAATATAGATTTAAATTCAAAGAGACAGGATAGTCTGTGCATGATATAGATTTAAATTCAAAGAGACAGGATAGTCAGTGCATGATCTGATGTTTTATTCGGGCCCAGAATAAGGCGAGATGAAGATCACGGAGCGCTAAACACTCCGTGCAGTGTATGTTTCATTCATACTCGTAGCCGGAGGGCGCTCTCGCGCAGAAAGTCGTACGAGGAAATTTCTAATATGGACAAAATCGTCCAGCTATCGCTGTATGAAAACAGTTGTTTTCACAGAAAACAGAAACATTTGGAAACATGAATACATTAAACATACGATTGTGACAATATATGGTTTATTTGTTTGTAAAGTCATCTCCAGGTAATAAATAAAGTATATGAACAATTCAGTGC
>NW_015663630.1:0-201 GCF_001515625.1 Sinocyclocheilus rhinocerous
CGAATAAGATGAGGCATGGCACACACCACATGCTGTATTATTTATCGACTAATAAATTACAGAACCTTTAGCAAACACTGAGGAATCACATAAATAAATAAAAGAGAGCCTCCATAGCTTAAGGTAAACAGCAAAGATAAGTTTTTCAAAAATGAAAACAAAAAGAAAAGTAAAACTAACGGTGACAGTGCTTGCATGTTT
>NW_015663630.1:248-508 GCF_001515625.1 Sinocyclocheilus rhinocerous
CCCCCACAAGAATACCAGCATGTTCAGCTTCTCTGGTTTAAGAAGCGGTCTTTTACTTGACTTTCGCTTGAAAACCATCCATCGTTTCCTCAATATGCGCGTCATTTTTGCTGTAGCTGAGTAGGTATACTCTCTAAGCGCTGTTTTGTTATGCTTTCAGTTTCGTTTGCCCTTTGATGTTTGATGTTTGATGTTTGATGAAGCGCTTATGAGTTGACCAGTGCGACCGCACACAAAATTTAGTCGCACAGGCAGAAAAA
>NW_015663631.1:0-135 GCF_001515625.1 Sinocyclocheilus rhinocerous
ACCTGGAGCTGAACACGCTCAAAACTGTGGAGATGATCGTGGACTCCAGGAGGAACCCCCCTGCTCTTCCCCCACTCACCATCACGGACAGCACTGTGGCTGCAGTGGAGTCATTCAAGTTCCTGGGGTCCATCA
>NW_015663631.1:706-890 GCF_001515625.1 Sinocyclocheilus rhinocerous
ATTGCCTTTTTCTCAAGTATTATGTAAATACATATGGATATCTCTTATTTATACAGTTCTATATAGAGTATAAATGCACAAATCTGTGCATAAATCTACTGGTCCAGATTCATACACATTATTTTTTGTTAAGTCTTACTTTTTTCTGTTCTCATGTCAGATGTGTATGTATGTATGTGTGTAT
>NW_015663632.1:0-649 GCF_001515625.1 Sinocyclocheilus rhinocerous
TCGGTGCCTAAAAAGTATCGAACTCGATACCCAGCCCTACCTACAGTCCATGCTAATAGCTGTTCCGGGGCAGCTTTTTAGTTCTCATCTCCATAAACATATATATAGCAGTACATATATACAGTGGCTGGAAATCTGTTTATCCTTCGGTTCCTCGTGCTTCCCCATCTTCATAGAGAACGCGGTTCATGGTTGCTCAGAGCGCTTTAGAAAGAAGGTGGAAATGGCACGGCCGCGATTTCCACGCATTTTTTAGATGCTGGGAGCAGGGAAATCTATATAGAGCACCGTATTGTAGTAATATATTGTAGTAAATTGTAGTATTGTATTGTAGTATTGTAACGCCAGATATCGATTCTCGTATCGCATGGAGAAGGACAACGATATATCGCCATATCGATATATTGTCCCAGCCCTACTATTTAGGATGGATAGTATGAACATTGGGATGCAGGGTAGAAAACTCCTTTCAAGTTGGGGCTAGTTGGAACTAGTGTTGTCAAAAGACCCTGTACTTCGGTACCAAGTCGGTACTAAAAAAATGAAAACGTTACTGTACTAGGTTTTTTTAAGTACCGGTGGTACCGAGTGCCCGGTCAACCCAGTTCTTGATGCGCTATCCGAAAGGTGTGCAGATGCGCTCTCTTCA
>NW_015663633.1:0-1290 GCF_001515625.1 Sinocyclocheilus rhinocerous
ACATGTGACGCGAGTGCAGACCACCTTGTCGGTTGATGTACACATCGGTCGCCGTGTTGTCCGTTCGGACCAGCACGTACTTGCCTCGTAAGCACCCTTTGAGATGGTTCAAGGCAAGGCGCACTGCTAACAACTCTAGGCAATTGATATGCCAGTGCAGTTGGGGGCCCGTCCACACCCTCGACACTGCGTGCCCGCTGTACGTGGCCCCCCAGCCGGTGGTGGAGGCATCCGTGTAAACCACAGCATTCCTCCTGCCCGGAGGAACGTAAGGTCTGACCACGGGCTGAGGTTTGGCGACAGGCCGGTGTAACTTGGACCCGGTGAGTGCCGTGCTGCCACGGCCACCTCGGGACTCGGCCATGAAGCCAGTTCTGGAGCGGTCTCATATGAAGCAGCCCCAGCGGCGTAACTGACACTGCAGCTGCCATATGCCCCAGGATCCTCTGAAATAGTTTCAGTGGGACCGCTGTCCTGCCCTTGAACGAATTCAAGCAGTTCATCACAGATCGCGCACGTTCCTCTGTGAGGCATGCTCCTCTGTGAAGAGCACTGAAGGATACCGCTGGTACGCTCTTTGAAGAGGGCCCAGCGTGTTCCTTTGGCGGCTCAACTGGTTGCGAAGTGCTAGAGGAGCGATAGTCCCCTGAGGGTTGGTTCCCTGAGGGGTTTGCCATCACTGTAACCCTCAGACCACCCGTGCTACTGCCGGAAGTAGTACTTGCCTGGCTGCCGCCAGAACGAGCACTAGATCGCTGTAGAGGCAACGGAGCTCCGCACCTTTGGAGGTAACGAAGCCTTGTCCGCAGCTCCGAGATGGTCATCTTCCCGCAATGGGAACATGACTCATCCACGAACGCCACCTCAGCGTGTTTAATGCCCAGACAGACCGCCCGTGCTACTGCCCGAAGTAGTCCATGCCTGGCTGCCGCCAGGACGAACACTAGATCGTGACCATCACCTGGCGCCAGGTAACGACCGCATCCAGAAACGCACGGGTGAAACTGCATCTTTAAAAAGACGATCCGTCGTCTTTACAAAGACGCACCGGCTTATTGTACTCTTTTAGAGAAATTGGCTGTTTTAGGGAAATGCTCTTTTACGTGCTGAGACGCACAGGGGAAACGGTCGTTTGCAGCACGACAGGGGGTAGTGAGTGCAGCCTTGCACAACCAACTCGACACAGGAACGACCACCGCTGAAGCGCCGTCCACCAACAAAAAAAGCTCCCGGGAGTGTGCAAGACTTTTATGCTCACGCTGTGATCAGCGGCAGCTGGATGCAATCATC
>NW_015663634.1:0-549 GCF_001515625.1 Sinocyclocheilus rhinocerous
TTGAATAATGTGTTGCTTATATTTATTATGTTTAAACATGTCTGTGAAAGATTGTATTACTGCACGGTGTAAAAAAATTATTGCAATGCTGAAAAAGCATTTTCAGTGACAATGTTTGGATTTGAAATCAAAATAATGGATAAATGTTGTGTTTGTGGTAAACAGCCACGGATCAGTAGCAGACTCCTGTGTGAAAGCTGCTTCTCCTCTCATAAGAGTCACCTGAGAGGGGAATTCCCCCCATTTTCAAAAATGAAATTCAGGCCCTGAATAAATATCTAAAAATCCTGATTGGAGTATCAATATAAATAGTCATAAATGATAAAAAGAAGGCTTTAAAAAGATCAGTATCGGTGATCGGTATCGGCAGATACTGCTTTCTGTGATCGGCGATCAGCCTCAAAAATCCTGATCGGAGCACCTTTAGTTCTATTAAAAATAAAATTGTGTTTAACTGAATAGAGCACAGTGATCCTCAAATCTGGCTCGCGAGATCCACTTTCATGCAGAGTTTAGCTCTACCCTAATCAAACACACCCGAGTTTGCTA
>NW_015663635.1:0-250 GCF_001515625.1 Sinocyclocheilus rhinocerous
CACAAACCGATCGTTTCGTGTCTTAGGACATCAATGTGTCCTCACAAGCCGCAGGGTTTAATTTGAATTTGTCTGTGAATGTTTTTTTTACTCTCATAGATTTTGTTACCATTGCCATGCATTATACGACTGATAGACTGCAACGGCTGGACTTAAAAATCATAATTTGTGTTCTACTGAAGAAACAAAGTCACCTACATCTTGGATGCCCTGGGGGTAAGCAGATAAACATAAAATTTTCATTTTTGGG
>NW_015663635.1:669-828 GCF_001515625.1 Sinocyclocheilus rhinocerous
GACTTCAGCTCAGCATTCAACACAATAATCCCACAACAGCTCATCAACAAACTAAACCTGCTGGGCCTAAATACCTCCCTCTGTAATTGGATCCTGAACTTTCTAACTATTCAGACTATAGTCAACTATTTATAGTATATGTATAGTTAGACTACCGCT
>NW_015663636.1:0-1077 GCF_001515625.1 Sinocyclocheilus rhinocerous
TCCGCTGGTGAAATAGTACACTCAAAATGTCGACAGAAGTACATATATAAAAAAAACATTAAAATCCAACAAGAGAATAAAGCTGAGCCACCATGTCCTGTCTGTTACGGATCAGTATCCGAGCACAAAGTCACTTGAGCTTGACTCTGCCCTTTTGTTTGTTCCTGAGACTCTCCGTACACTTTTGAATGGTCTTTTTGTGGGTAAGCCGAAAGGTTGCAGGAATTGGACAGGCAATTGTCCAGGCAGCACGACCACGTGCTGTGGTAGCTCCATTACAACTTGGCCTTGCAGTGCAGGCACATCATATGTATCGGTCACAATTCCTGGTGGATACCCTTCATGGAATGGGATTTGCTTCATCATACAAGGAAGTTTTGCGTTTTGAAAAGAATGCAGCAGATTCAGTTGCCCCAGATATGTTAGCGGATGACATAGATGTGCTGGACATGGCACTTCTTTTTGCTGGGGACAATGTTGACCACAACATCCTTACTATTGATGGTAAGGAGACCTTCCAAGGAATGGGAATCATAGCAGCAATCACTCCAGGGCGAAAAAAGGACTGTATCATTCCAAGGAGACACATTACCAACCTAGATTTTGCAGTGCAAAGTAAAATCCCAGTCATCGAATATCGCTTTGCGAAACATGTGTGCCAAACCATCGTGTTCAACGACCTCCCAGCACTGATCAGCTGTGACAGAACAGGTGATGTCCTGTGGGAGCTCTCACTGAACTTCAAACAACAAACCCCAGGGTGGCAGGGAATGATGCATATCATTCATCAAGGACTAGAACATCCAGGCCAATCATCAGTTGTGTTCCTGCCAATGATTGACCTGTACTCTGGAGACAAAACGTGTATTTTGTCCACCTTGGATTTTGTTTGTGACCTGGCTATCAAACACAATGCTCCACCCATTATTACGTTTGATCAGCCACTGTACTGGAAAGCAGACCTGCCTGTCAAACACAATGATCCACCCATTATTATGTTTGATCAGCCACTGTACTGGAAAGCAGCAGAGTTGATCATGGATGCACCACAGAGTAGTCCCCTGAAAAGCATAGTCT
>NW_015663637.1:0-202 GCF_001515625.1 Sinocyclocheilus rhinocerous
CAGGTTTAGATTTTTTTATCTGTTGGTATTTGATAGAATCCATGAAGCCATGTATCTGAACAAGACGTCCAGGACCTCCGGCAGAAAAACAGGCCCACAACATTAAAGATCCAGCAGTATATTTAACCGTGGGCATGGGGTACTTTTTATCCCTGTGTGCACCAAACCCATCTGGTGGGTTTGCTGCCAGAAAGCTTTTTTT
>NW_015663637.1:445-557 GCF_001515625.1 Sinocyclocheilus rhinocerous
CAGCTGTGATCCTTGGAGAGTCTTTGGCCACTCAAACTCTCCTCCTCACCGTGCATTATATATCGTGCGATATAGACACACGTCCTCTTCCAGGCAGATTTGTAACATCTTT
>NW_015663638.1:0-538 GCF_001515625.1 Sinocyclocheilus rhinocerous
TTTCCCATCTTTTAATATACTTTTGATCAGTTCTGCTTGTTTTCTCCAACTCATAAAAGAATTTCGAACTTCTTTCTCCCTCTACTGTATTTTTCACCCTGCTTCTTATTTTAGCTCCCCTGCACTTTTCCTCCTCTATTTTCCTAAATTCTTCTTCTAAAAACACTATTCTCGTCACATCCATCTTTCCTTCGGACACCTTTTTCATTTCTTCTTCCCATTCCTTATTTAAAAATCTTTCTTTACTTTTCTTTGCCTTTTGCATTCTTTTTGAATATTCAATGGATATTTTTTAATAGCTTTTTTCAAGTTATCCCACCATACGCATTTTGCTTCTTCATATAGGATATTGTTTATACTATTTATTATAACATTTTCTATTTCCATTTTGTAAGACTCGTTTTGAAAACCCATACCCCTGGACCTCTCTCAACTCCACTAAAATCAATGATTACATTTAAAAAATCATGATCACTTTCACTGAACTTTTTATAAAATACTTTTGAGATGAACAGTTCTAACTGTCTGTTACATAAAA
>NW_015663638.1:20390-20538 GCF_001515625.1 Sinocyclocheilus rhinocerous
AGACAAACAAACAAAAAAAGTACAAGTACCAAGTAGCGACAAACCATAGGTTTTAACCATAGGTTATATCTACAGCTTGTGTCGCCTGCGAGCTCGAGAGCCTGAGGCTGCTGTAGAGTATGCATCATCTAATCCGCAGCCGAAAGAA
>NW_015663639.1:0-472 GCF_001515625.1 Sinocyclocheilus rhinocerous
GTCATTTGTAATTTTAACAAGTGCAGGTTCTGTGCTATGGTGGGGTGAAATTCTTGATAGAGATCATTTTAGGTTATAATAACATTAAAAATTCAAATCCAGGTTTTGATTTTCAAAGATTTATTATAGAAACTGATTATTTTTTCCCCAAAATGCAATAAATCCAGGACACTTTTTTTTTTTTTTTTAAAAATCAAATCACCACAGAACATTTTCCCACACTAGTATAACAAATGCTGACACAGAATATAATATTTCCAAAAGAGACATTCAGCAGACTTTGGTCTAAAAGACCTCAGTTGCATGAAATTAACCACTAACATGCCATGCCAACAAAAGAACAGCTCAACCTTTCACTTCATTGGCTGTTGCACTGAACTAAAAATACATTCAATCAGCCATTGCTCCCAAAATGAATTCAACGAGTCATCTTGTTAGTGTTATAAATTAATTACAACAATAAAATAAAATT
>NW_015663640.1:0-330 GCF_001515625.1 Sinocyclocheilus rhinocerous
TTGGATAGTTGGATAGATAGATAGATAGATAGATAGATAGATAGACAGAAATTGTCAGATGATACATAGATAGATAGATAGATAGATAGATAGATATAGTCAGATTATAGATAGATAGATAGATAGATATAGTCAGATGATAGATGGATGGATGGAAAGAAATAATCAGACAGATAGATAGATAGAAAGATAGATAGATAGATAGATAGATATAGTCAGATGATAGAAAGAAAGAAAGAAAGGAAGAAAGAAATAAATAGTCAGATGATCGATAGATAGATATAGTTAGTTTATAGATAGAGAGATAGATATAGTCAGATGATAGATGGA
>NW_015663641.1:0-1020 GCF_001515625.1 Sinocyclocheilus rhinocerous
AGCAGTACCACCTCCAAATTAAGTGCTTTGTAGACAACACTTCTAATAAACTCAGCATCAAATATACTCCATTTGTTTACCTCGCTATAAGAACAAATATCTGAGAAAAAATTATTTCCCACAAAGACAAAACAAAAGATGTGTTTTTGCTTAGTATCAAAAAGCAGCAAACTACAAAATATTAGAAAGGATTTGCTTTGACTTTTGTTTGAGAGTTTTGCTTAAATTTAAGTTATAAAAAACCAGAAGGAAGTTCTGTTTCGTGTTTTTCAATGTTAAAATACCATTTCCTATTCAGGTTTACCAGGCTGAAGCAACTTTAGACATTTGTAGGATGAATTTTTTTTACTGAAAAGTGTGAAAAGTTGCACTGCTTTAGTAGTTGTACTATCCGCTGGAATGCCACTCTCTCGTGATTGCGAGTACGACAGTTAGCGGAAGCTAGGGATTACGGTTTATAAAGTTGTAAATATTAATATTTTTCATACACAAACACATCGGTTCACTTCAGAAGGCTTATATTAACCCCCCGGAGTTGTGTGGAGCACTTTTTATCATGGATGGATGCACTTTATTTTGCTTCAAGATCTCGATCACCATTCACTGCCATTATAAAGCTTGAAAGAGCCAGAACATTTTTTTTTATATAACTCGTCTGTTTTTGTATTCGTCTGAAAGAAGAAAGGCATATACACCTGGCTTGAGGGTGAGTAAATCAGGGGGTAATTTTCATTTTGGCTGAACTATCCCTTTAAAGTTCATTTTAAAGGGGTGATTCTTTACATTTGTAGGGATCCTTATTATCCAGAGCTACCTGTGCCTGTGGGATATCTCAGTTATCTATCAGCAAGGTCATGTACAATGTTTTATGAGCTAATATTTGCAGAGTAGTGATGCACATCAAATTCTCCACCAAACCAGACAGAACTTTCAATGATCCAGGACTTTTTGCAATGTTCCCAGTTTCCTGAATGATCTGATTGCTGCAAGCTGGGGATCTTGAGGATATTGAGGGTAACA
>NW_015663642.1:0-3839 GCF_001515625.1 Sinocyclocheilus rhinocerous
AAGCTTTTGAATGGTATAGTGTATAATGTTACAAAAGCTTTTTTTATTTCAGATAAATGCTGATCTTTGGATTTTCTATTCATCAAAGAATCCTGAAAAAATGTACTCAACTGTTTAATAAACAGCTGTTTTTCTAAATTCTGCTGAGGTGTAATTCAGTGCAGTCATGTATCGTGATACGTATCGTATCGTGACATTGCTGGTGATACACAGCCCTACTAAATAAAAAGTGTGCGCCTCATTGTGCATTAACTTGAATCAAGCCCAACAAATGTCTGTTTTAAAAACAGTGGATGAGTAATTCACTCCTTGATTTGCTTAATAAAAGCCTGCTTTGAGATAGTTTTGACAGACATGTTTATTGTGCATTTTAAACGTGTTTATTGCGGCAGAATAGAAGCACAGCTGTAATTCGTGGGCAGTGTGTGGTTACCATGACAACCCCACACTTGCCACTGCTCTGTGTGAATGTGAATATGTAGATTTACTCTAGCTAAACTAAAATGTGTTTAAAAGTGCGTCTGACCAAATCCACCGGTCCGGTTTGGCCCCCGCAAGCTCAAACGTCAAGCTACGCCTCTGCTGTGAACATCTGTTTCAGATCAGCTGCTATAGAAGACAGCAGTGCAAACACATTCAGCTGAACATCAAGCTCCGTCTGCTTCATTGTCTCGTATACAAGCCACACAAATGCTCACTGACGCGGCTCAGATACAGCACAGGCTTTAGCAACGAGAGGACATTTATTCAATCCACTTAAATATGTGAAAAATAGAAGTTCACTTAATCAGTTTGTGTGGGATTACAGTAATCGTGTTTGTTTCATTAACTGAAGCGGGCAGTGGATCTGTAGTTCCCAGCATGCTTTGCACTGGGCTGGATCAGATGCTGAAACTAAATATTATGTTATGTGTTTTTAAGAGAAGGGAAACATATGTTAATGTCTAATGTTCAGTTATGCTTGACATTCAGAAGAGTTTCTGTTATGTTGAAGGTCTCCAGTAGAGTTTATGGCAACTGTACTTACAGAAACTACATGAATGAACATCAAACACTAACAGGTTTCTGTTTATTCAAATCTACTCGATATGACTGAGCTGATACAACTAAAGATTCAACTAAAAATCTGTCCAAACCTTCAGAAAACTGAGCAAACACTGCTTTAGTAATCGTTCCCTCCTCAGAAAACAGCTCGAGACAGACCATAATAATCAGTAGAGTGAATGCTTCATTTGTTCTCCTGGAATGATATTATTTCCATCATATTTACCTCGATCAGACCAGAGATTAATAACCAGAATACATGTTCACAGAAGTTCAGTGATGTGGTCGAACACTAAAGGCAGGACAGAAATATCGTGTTCATGTACAGCCTGATCAGTGTTTCGTCTTAATGTCTTCATAAAGCGTTTAATGCGTGTAATATTAAGTGAACATGAGGCAGTGAGTAAACAGTGAGTTTTTCTTGTGTTGAAGATTTTGAGATTATAATATTTTATATGTTTGTATAGTTTAAGGGGCAAATTGTGAATTAGTGAAGTTATTTTACTTCTGTACTTATTTTTTAATATATAATGATATTAATTCAGAGTCAGATCAAACGTTTGGATTGATTTATTAACAGTTGTTGTTTTCTTCTACAGTGTTGGCTGTATTCACTGCTAAATTAAGTCAGCGGATCATGACTGTATTCGGTGTTCTGGCTGGAATAAGCTTCAATGTTCTGCCTTCACTTCAATTCATCCTCCTGTATTTTGCCTTTGGATCTGCTAAAGAAGGTGAGTTTACATTTATGAACTATTCACATTCATCTGTGAGTAATAGTGCAAGAAAACATTATTCATTATTCAACAGTATTAAAATCCAATCAAGAACAATCTATACTGATCTGATTAATGAATTACAGCTTATTCCCAGTATTGAGGGTGGAAGAATAGAAGAAAATAGAAGCTATTTTTTCATACCTTTTAAATATTAAAGTATCTTTGAAAAGCATAGCATTTATTTCAAACCGTCACGAATGAGTCCAAAGATGAAGGAAACGGTTTAATACTAGAATAAAGTTGATATTAAAGGCACAAGGTGTAAGATTTTTAGATTAAAATATCCATAAAACGCTAGATCAGTGTTATATATTCTGATGACTTGTGTACTTACATTATCCCAAATGTTTCCCAGAATGTTTAAATCCAGAGAAATAATGAACTTTAACCCGTGTGACGTCACACCCTCGAGTTCGGTTTTATTTTGTAGAAACCATATATATATAATAATATATGTTATATTAGACAAGGGAACGACTGTTTGGATACATTTATGGACAGAAAACAGATCTCTGTTATATAGCTCAACACCGGTTTTCTTGATTTACGGCGAGTACCATGTTTTTACCCTGCCTCAGAGAAAACACTATTATATCGAGTGGCTAACAGCATACTCAGATGCAGCTCTATTTTTAGTAACAATAATACAGCATTCTCTCCGTCATACAATATGTTTTAAATGAATTACATGCTATTTAGCAACACAAGCCTTTATTAACCCTCGAGCGTCCTTCACAGAGCAGCACTTAATGAGTCCTTCGTGGACAAATCTGGGCACGAATCTCTCAGGTGTGATCTTGAAATATTATTTTAAATAAATGTCATAATACGATCTTCACTAAACTAAAACCACTCAATTTATGCATTTCTTTTGTGTTTTTTTGGTATTTTTAGCCTTATCTACCTCTAAAATTACTCCATTGACTTTCATGTAAAATATGTATATTTATTTATTTATTTTTCTTCAGTAAAAATATTCATTCCAGTATGCTGAAACAGCCCAAACCTCAACATTTGGCGCCATCTGGTGTCACATGCTGGTATAAAAGTAGTAATTTCATGAAATATCAATATTATCCACTAGATGGCTGCAGTGTTCACTGGCTGCATGTAGACTGAGATCTAAACCAGTGTTGTAACAAACTAAACCTCTGAAGTTAAAACTGTAGAATTAAAAAAAAAACATTTGTGTTGGGTGAGACTATATACACAAAGATGCCACAATATGCTTAAAGAACAACCATATATTCCACCACGGACACTTTTTTTCTTCAACATTGTTGAGTCAAGCCCAACTTGTGTTGTGTATTCAGGAGCTAAACTTAGGAAAAAAGTAGCCAAGTCTTGTATCGCTCAGATTAAGGAAACCAGTTTTATAACACACATTTGTCCCCAAGTATCGTTTAGTGTTAATATGATATTGTAACATCGATGTGGCTTTACTGCAGTGTGCAGCAAGTGTCTGATAGCAGCCGCCGAGCGAGAGCACAGAGTAACGTTATTCTAGGCCGGTCACGATAACAACTTTGTGTTGTGCGATATATTGCCCCAGAAATAATTGTGATAGTCATTTTAAAGAGCATTTTATGCCACGGAATATATAATCATAATGTAACAGCGTATTAATGCAAGAAGGCCTTCTGTAACAGGGCTGACGAGACGTGAGATGTGTGGATTCATCTGCAAGCTTTATTTAAAGAGGCGTGGTATAACAGGCAGGGTCGAACAATGGCAAACAGGTATATGGCGGGCAAAAACACAAGAATAGTCCTAGGGCTAGCGTAGGTCACCGATCGGCAGACAGAATCACAAGGGCGAGACGAGAGGGAGAAATCCAGCAAAGAATGATGGGATATGTAGTCCGGCGTGCTATGCAACAGTTTGTATAGTGCGAGAGTCAATGTAATGGAAAGGGTGACCTCTGGTGGTGGATAAACGGAAGTCCATGGACCGAATTCGTGACAGAGCCCGCCCCCAAGGAGCGGCTTCCAGACGCTCCAAACACTAAACGATCCA
>NW_015663643.1:0-527 GCF_001515625.1 Sinocyclocheilus rhinocerous
TTTCCTAATAATGTGCTAATTAGCAAGTTTCACGATGAATGCGACAAAAGTAAACAGTCTCTCTGAGAGCAGCTCGGAAGAGAAGGGCGGGGTCAGCAGAGCTCATTAACATATAAAGGGAAATGCTACAAAAATGGCTTGATCTGAAAAGAGCTGTTTTTGACAGGGTAAAAAAATGTGTTTTTACACTACCATTGAGAAATTTTAACCAAACTATGTTACAGACTTTTCATTAAGACCCTAAAGAATCATATCAACTTGTGGAAAATGGGCATCCTATGACCCTTTTAATAAGTAAATTGAAAAAAAAATCTGAATTTTAAAACACTAAGGCAACCAGTTTCTGGGCTTACACAGCTCTTCTCTTTCCTTCACAGTGTTTTACAGTTCATTGTTACACACAAATAGCGTTTCAGAGTTATGCATCTCTTCTGGATAATCTGTTTTACCACCAGCAAAGACACTTATCCACTATACTGTGCATGTCAACCATGCACTTCAGCCCCTTTTGATGAGCATGATGAGCT
>NW_015663644.1:0-472 GCF_001515625.1 Sinocyclocheilus rhinocerous
TTCAAACCTAGTGTATGATAACTTTTCAATATATTTGAATTAATGCCAATATTTTAGGATTTTTTACAAATAATTTCTTCATATATTTCATTTTGTGCATGACACAAAAGCTGGATGCAATAGCTAAATATTTAATTTCATTGGTGTCATCATCAGGAAGAAAAGAAATTCAGTTGATAAACGTAAAAATAAATTACTTAAACTATTACGTTTACTTTATGTTTATGAAAAAATGCCCTGAATTATGACTATTTTCAAAACACAAATAATATATAAAAATAATAAATTATAAAAACATCACAACAAAATTATCAATATGCATTTGAAGAGATGTTTTATAAAATCAGTTTAAACATTTTACTTAATTGAGAAAGTAACAAATTAGCACACATTTTACAGTATATCATGTTTGCTTTAGAGAAGTGACATATATATATATATATATATATATGTATGTATATGTATGTATATA
>NW_015663644.1:559-873 GCF_001515625.1 Sinocyclocheilus rhinocerous
AAAAATAGCAGCTGTGATTGCAAGACTTGTTGTACTTCACTTCCAAAAACTGTACATTTTATCAGTGTTTTACTGTAAAATTATATGAAAGGTCCAGTTAGATTTATTACAGTTTTTCACTGTATATAGTAGAAGAACTTAGCCTTAAGCAATTGAAAGGATTTTACTCTAACATTTTTTTACAGTCTTGTACCATTAAAATTACAATAATTTCACTGCATAAATTTCTTAATACTAAATATAAAAGTAGCTAATGGAGAATATTTTGAAACTGAATTTAGGATATTTGTGTTATATGAATGAAAGCAGTGATG
>NW_015663645.1:0-971 GCF_001515625.1 Sinocyclocheilus rhinocerous
CACGAGTCCTCATATATATTCGTTTGTGTTATCCAGAATAAATGATGACCTGATGGAAAGAATTTTTGCAGTCTGTCTTTCGTTTCGACACAACGCAGAAAACACACCGCTACAACTGGTGCCGTGACCCGGATGGGAGTGAGGTTTAGGGGGGTGAGTGTAACGGAGGCCAGCGGTAGGTGCTGTGCAGGGAAATCTCACTCGGTAGGTGCTGTGCAGGTAAACCTCACTCCCCTGATCTCAAGAGACGCACTAGCGACTGACGCTAGAGGCTGCAGTCTTTAGCCTCCTTGTCCAAGTCTATGCTGCATAATTATCAAAAATGGTAATATAATAAAGTCCTTTCACATCACCATTTCGCCAGCCTACACTTCACATAATAGGCCTGTATGTGGCACTTGGGCTTCATTAACTATGATAGTTTCATGAAATAGTAAACGGTGTACCATACATAAATAAAAGTGAATTGAATACTGATTACCATTATTGCGACTTTTGGCGCTGCACGGTTTTGTAGTCATTTAGCATCCATTTTGTCAGCGATGATATTTGATTTATAAAATGAGACAATCCGCAGATCCAGATCGCTCCACAAATGTAAGCTCGTCTGTCCATGTAATTTTCAACTGATTTATGAATAAGAACGGAAAATGACCGCTCCACTTCACATTACTGTCCAATGAAATTTGAACTTCTTGTGCCAGATCATGATTGGTTGGTGTATTATACATGGCAAACGGGCAATGATGAATTATAATATTCTAAAATAATTAAATCGACACACTAGCTTTGAATATTGATGAAAAAAAAGTTTAAAATATTATTTAGTTTATTTTTTTCCTTCCGGCGACCCATAGGCACTCACTGAAAACGTTTGTTTTTCCTTCCGGCGACCCATAGGCATTCACTGAAAGAAGGTTTCCGAACATCCATTCTGTCACCGATGGAGTTTTGGTTCCTTGCCGCTGTCG
>NW_015663646.1:0-510 GCF_001515625.1 Sinocyclocheilus rhinocerous
TAGAACTGCGGTCCTAGAACTGCAGCCTCCGGTTGTGCAGGAACATACTATTGCTACGCTCTCACAACCATAGACATAATAAATACCTAGACGCCTCATTGGCCGCTTGACCGCACGTCAACGTCGCCGCCATATTGGTGCGGGCAACTCTCCATAACTCACATCGGGGCAGGAGAAAACATACCTGACTCGTAGCTTGGGCATCTACAAACCGTCGCACAATAATAAAAACAGATCTCGGGGTATTATCTTTCACAGGTAAGACTGAACAGTGTTTTCTGTATGTTTTTTGGTCATTTTTAGCTTTATGTTGACAGCTTAATTAGCCGCCAGTGTCAGACTATTAGGTAATAGCTAGCGATATCGCTAGTAAGTTGTGAAAGCTGAGACTTTATATGAAATCAAAGTTTAAATGAATTCTTAAGTTTTAACTTTTATATTGTAGTTCATATCATAAAGTAAATGGTGTTATGAGCACAATATGTAGAGTGAGCACTTTGACAAGACAAT
>NW_015663647.1:0-2851 GCF_001515625.1 Sinocyclocheilus rhinocerous
CCGAATTATCCACTAACCTAGTTTATGATAAGTTTTTGTCATAGATTATAAATATACATAGGCCTATAATTTTTCATATTTATTGTTTATTTTAATTTTCTTTATAATGAAGTAGTCTGTATCTAGTAGATTGTGAAAGAATGATTATCTGTTCCACACACAGAGATATGCCCCAAAAATGCAACTCCACAGGGCAAATATTGTACCTTAATGGAAAAGTTAATTTCTGACCCTGATGTGGCGCATTTTACTGTGACCAAAAATGATGCTAGAGTTGCAGTATGTAAAATTTGTTCGCTTGAAAGCATCAAGAGAGGCTCATTGGCCAAATAATTTTTCTGGTCTCATTTATCACCTAAGAACAGAAAGAACCCTGAATACCAAGTTCAATTATCTAAACTTTTTTATTTTGGTTAAAAAAAATCACTAATAATCTACATGGCTGCACAATCCCATGTACAGTCTAGCGTTTCTCAACCAGGGGTCCGTGCACAAAGAAAAAATAAGACTCACATCCACTTCAGACAGGGTCTGAGTCCAGCGGTAGTTTGAAAGATCTGCTCCGTTTCCAGCATTGGGCTTTATCTTGTCTTTGTCCTTTTCATCTTCCTCTCCTTCTGAGTCCGACTGACACACACATTACACACACACACACACCAGTGAGCATTAGACAGTAATCTAGAGCCGCTCAAATATACATCATCAGTTCACTTTTCACTCGTATATTTAACAATAATGAAATAAACCCCACTTACCCCTTTTTTGTCTTTTTCTGATGTATCGCCGTCTGTTTTCTCAGGTACTTCTGCATTTGTCTTTTCTTCTTTTGTCTGAGAAATGATGAAAGTTACAGATAAATCACATCCGATGCTTGCATGTTTTTAAAGGGACACTTTCCCAAACGTATGAACGTGGTATGAATGTCAATGGGTTAAATGTGCTCTCACTTGATTTAATTGTGCCTGGAGTCTCTCGGCCTCCTCATCTGTGAGTTCTTTGATTCTGGGCTCCTCTGCATCCGGCTTGCTCGTCTTCTCCTCTTCCTTCAGTTTAGCAGCTCTGTCGGTCTTCTCTTTCTTCTCCTTCTCTTGTCTGGACTGTTTCTCTTTCTGGGCTTTGAGGGCGAGCTGATTGTGATGAGCAAACGCCTCTTTAACCAGCTATAGGACAAAAGAAAGGAACGCAGATCAATCATTGATTGGTGCTCAATATATGCAGAATTTGAATACAAATAATTAAATGAATGACAAAAATTTATTTTGTTTTTCAAATTTACTGTGGCTTCAGAAAACTAGAAACACCTATAAACAGTTGTACGGGCTACTGTTATGCAGCTTTTATGGAGCTTGACAGACTGAATTACAATTTATTTTAATTCTGTGGAAAAGAGCAGCTCTGACATTCTGCTAAACATCTTTTAATAACATACAGGTCTGCAAGGACTGAATGATTTCTATACACTATGATTCATAAGTTTGTGGTTGGCAAGATTTTTTTTTTTTATGTTTTTGAAAGGAGTCTCTTATTTTCACCAAAACTTCATTTTTTTTTTTACCAAAAATACAGTGAAAACAGTATTATTTTGAAATAATATTACAATTTGTTTTCTAGGATAATATATTTTAAAATGTATAATTTATTCCTGTGATCAAAGCTGAATTTTCAGCATTATTACTCCAGTCTTTGTGTCACATGATCCTTCAGAAATCAGTATAATATGCTGATTATTATTTTTTTCTCTTTAGTCTTATTTAATTGTTCTTTCTGTTCTCGCGTCATATTTATATGCATGTACCAAGAGCTCCTAAAAAAAGCACAACAAATTCCTTGTCTGTTTGCACACACTTGGCGAATAAAGCTAATTCTGATTCTGATTCTTCTGATTTGCTGCTCAAGAAACATTTCTGATTATTATCACTGTTGAAAACAGTTGTGCTGCTTCATATTTTTGTGGAAACCGTGACACTTTTTTATTTTTCAGGATTATTTGATGAAAAGAACGTTCAAAAGAATAATAGAAATCTTTTTAACATTATAAATGTCTTTACTGTCACTTCTGATTAATGTAATGCATCTTCACTGAATAAAAGTTTTCATTTTTATTCAAAGAAATACATCTTATTGACAATATCTCACTGGTAGTGCAAAATACATTTATTATATATTTATTTTTTTCCATATTGATGGCAGAATATTTTAACTGTTGGGTGAACTATTCCTCTAAGAAAAACAAAAACATTAAATCATTTTCTATATATTTCTGGAAATATATAGAAAGGGGACATGACTTAAAATCTTAGTCAATACAGCTGACAGCAAATTCAGTCCAAATCCAAACAGTGTTGCCAGATTGGGCGGTTTTGAATTTGATTGAGCGGTTAAAATTGGCTTGGGCGAGTGGACAAAATTTGGGCTGGTTTGGGGTCAGTTTGACGGTTTTCAAACATATAAATTGCATAGGCTAATTGTTTAACAAAACAAGCCCAAGTATGTATAGCCTACTGCATCCAATCAGTCATCATAACGTTACTACACACACACACACACTGCAGAGGCGCTGGTGCTGATGTAAACGTCGACAGCCGCACTTATCACGAGGGCTCAGCAGACAGACTAATTATAGACAGATTCATGAGTGACAAGTTTTTAGCGTGATAAGTGATAACGTATCTGATTTTGAATGTAGTATGACTGTATATTCAAGTAATCACAATGCCTAAATATAAGTTAAAGAGTGGGAGAGTGACTCAACTCTCAAAACGTGAATTATTGTGGAGATGACACGAAGGCTCTATCACTGCAACTCCGAAATCAGAGCACATTTGAATTAATCATAACCGAAACTAAATAT
>NW_015663647.1:11248-13777 GCF_001515625.1 Sinocyclocheilus rhinocerous
ACTAAATGTTTGGATTTCTAAAATTATTGTGCACTGATTTTTCTAGAATAACTTTTGCTGCCGAATTATCCACTAACCTAGCTTATGATAAGTTTTTGTCATAGATTATAAATATACATAGGCCTATAATTTTTCATATTTATTGTTTATTTTAATTTTCTTTATAATGAAGTAGTCTGTATCTAGTAGATTGTGAAAGAATGATTATCTGTTCCACACACAGAGATATGCCCCAAAAATGCAACTCCACAGGGCAAATATCGTACCTTAATGGAAAAGTTAATTTCTGACCCTGATGTGGCACATTTTACTGTGACCAAAAATGATGCTAGAGTTGCAGTATGTAAAATTTGTTCGCTTGAAAGCATCAAGAAAGGCTCATTGGCCAAAGAATTTTTCTCGTCTCATTTATCACCTAAGAACAGAAAGAACCCTGAATACCAAGTTCAATTATCAATTCTCTAAACTTTTTCATTTTGGTTAAAAAAAATCACTAATAATCTACATGGCTGCACAATCCCATGTACAGTCTAGCGTTTCTCAACCAGGGGTCCGTGCACAAAGAAAAAATAAGACTCACGTCCACTTCAGACAGGGTCTGAGTCCAGCGGTAGTTTGAAAGATCTGCTCCGTTTCCAGCATTGGGCTTTATCTTGTCTTTGTCCTTTTCATCTTCCTCTCCTTCTGAGTCCGACTGACACACACATTACACACACACACACACCAGTGAGCATTAGACAGTAATCTAGAGCCGCTCAAATATACATCATCAGTTCACTTTTCACTCGTATATTTAACAATAATGAAATAAACCCCACTTACCCCTTTTTTGTCTTTTTCTGATGTAACGCCGTCTGTTTTCTCAGGTACTCCTGCATTTTTCTTGGCTTCTTTTGTCTGGGAAATAGTGAAAGTCACAGATAAATCACATTTGATGCTTACATGATTTTAAAGGGACAGTTTACCGGAAAATGAAAATTGCGTCACCGTTGACTAACGCTCATGTCGTTCCAAACCCAGTATACTCAGGTTTCATAAACTGTGATCAAAGCTGAATTTTCAGCATTATTACTCCAGTCTTTGTGTCACATGATCCTTCAGAAATCAGTATAATATGCTGATTATTATTTTTTTCTCTTTAGTCTTATTTAATTGTTCTTTCTGTTCTCGCGTCATATTTATATGCATGTACCAAGAGCTCCTAAAAAAAGCACAACAAATTCCTTGTCTGTTTGCACACACTTGGCGAATAAAGCTAATTCTGATTCTGATTCTTCTGATTTGCTGCTCAAGAAACATTTCTAATTATTATCACTGTTGAAAACAGTTGTGCTGCTTCATATTTTTGTGGAAACCGTGACACTTTTTTATTTTTCAGGATTATTTGATGAAAAGAACGTTCAAAAGAATAATAGAAATCTTTTTAACATTATAAATGTCTTTACTGTCACTTCTGATTAATGTAATGCATCTTCACTGAATAAAAGTTTTCATTTTTATTCAAAGAAATACATCTTATTGACAATATCTCACTGGTAGTGCAAAATACATTTATTATATATTTATTTTTTTCCATATTGATGGCAGAATATTTTAACTGTTGGGTGAACTATTCCTCTAAGAAAAACAAAAACATTAAATCATTTTCTATATATTTCTGGAAATATATAGAAAGGGGACATGACTTAAAATCTTAGTCAATACAGCTGACAGCAAATTCAGTCCAAATCCAAACAGTGTTGCCAGATTGGGCGGTTTTGAATTTGATTGAGCGGTTAAAATTGGCTTGGGCGAGTGGACAAAATTTGGGCTGGTTTGGGGTCAGTTTGACGGTTTTCAAACATATAAATTGCATAGGCTAATTGTTTAACAAAACAAGCCCAAGTATGTATAGCCTACTGCATCCAATCAGTCATCATAACGTTACTACACACACACACACACTGCAGAGGCGCTGGTGCTGATGTAAACGTCGACAGCCGCACTTATCACGAGGGCTCAGCAGACAGACTAATTATAGACAGATTCATGAGTGACAAGTTTTTAGCGTGATAAGTGATAACGTATCTGATTTTGAATGTAGTATGACTGTATATTCAAGTAATCACAATGCCTAAATATAAGTTAAAGAGTGGGAGAGTGACTCAACTCTCAAAACGTGAATTATTGTGGAGATGACACGAAGGCTCTATCACTGCAACTCCGAAATCAGAGCACATTTGAATTAATCATAACCGAAACTAAATATGTCGGTTTATACGATCATGCCTTTTATCTTTTAAACGTCCAGATTGATAAATCCTTGAAAAGTGCTAGACTTGATTAGTTTTGACTGTGCAAATTTCTGTATTATGTTCTTCAATATGAACTTAACAAGAGGCTTCCTCTAGTTCGGTGTAAAATTATAGAGCGACACGAAGGTAAGCGCATTATTGTTGTTGTTAGGCTATTTTTTTAATTGTCGGATTATAATTAAGTATCAACGAATGACACAGTTTTGAGTTGACTGTCATGGTGTGCGCATGAACG
>NW_015663648.1:0-156 GCF_001515625.1 Sinocyclocheilus rhinocerous
CCCCTACCCTCTTGATGGAGGCCAGTGCAAGCAGGAGCAGATTTTAATTGAAAGAAACTTTAGCTCGACTGACTGCAAAGGCTCAAATTGGCCCTGCTGTAGTGCTTTGAGCACTAGAGACAGGTCCCAAGAGGGTATAGAGGGGGGCCGTGGAGG
>NW_015663648.1:382-484 GCF_001515625.1 Sinocyclocheilus rhinocerous
ACACCACTCGACGAACAGGTTCCACTTCAAGGCATAAGCGTGTCTCGTAGACGGTTATCTCGCCGAAGTGATGGTGTCAACTACCTCCTGGGGTAGGTCACC
>NW_015663649.1:0-692 GCF_001515625.1 Sinocyclocheilus rhinocerous
TGTGAGGTGATGCCACAGCTGCTGGGTCTCCAGGAGTTTCTCTGAGCTGGTGTTCAGGGATGAACTCGTGTTCGTCATCTTGGCCAGGTGTTTCACATAACGTGAGATATGCTGTTTCGTGGTGGGGTGTAAGAGGCTATTGGGATCCCTGGAGGCAGCCTGCACAAGGGCAGCATACTCTGCATCCACCTGGGTGAGTACCATTCTGCCTATGGTACTTTGCCAGAAGGCCATCAATGGTATCCCTCATGGGCTGTGTCCACTGAAAATGGTCCAGGACAATAAGACATTATCTCTGAAATATCTGTAGTACTCATATAAATAAGGAATAATTAAGGGATGAAGATGTGAGCTGAATTACCTTTTACTTTGGTGGGCTGAGCAGGGTGGGTCATTGTTTGTGAGCCAAGAGAAGCCACACCAAAGATGTCATCCTGGAGCATAGGGTAATTCATTTGGGTTACAATCAGTGATTACATAGTTACACTACCGGTCAAAAGTTTTGGAACGGTAAGATTTTTTTATGTTTTTAAAAGAAGTCTCGTCTGCTCACCAAGGCTTCATTTATTTGATCCAAAATACAGCAAAAACTGTAATACTGAATATTTTTACGATTTAAAATAACTGTTTTCTATTTTAATACATTTTAATAATAAATAATAATTCATTACATTTATATAGCGCTTTTCTAG
>NW_015663650.1:0-200 GCF_001515625.1 Sinocyclocheilus rhinocerous
TCATTATGTAATCCCTAAAGATGAATTTCTCTCTAAAGGCACGTCTAATGAGGAGATGGCGAGTCAGGTTGGTAAAATTAATTTTTGCAACATTGACTCAGAAAACATTGGTTTATTAACAAAAAATACAAATATCCCCTCACTATTTTTTTATTTTTTAAATTTTTTTATTTATTATAATTTTTTTGGGCCGCTGTGCC
>NW_015663650.1:718-806 GCF_001515625.1 Sinocyclocheilus rhinocerous
CTAAGACTTTGTATAACAAAGCTGCGATTGAGTGGCTTGCGTACTACAAATAATGAATGGACTTGAAAATTTTAAACATCATTTCCAA
>NW_015663651.1:0-124 GCF_001515625.1 Sinocyclocheilus rhinocerous
GACTTGTGAGCGTCAGCCCGGGATGTTTCCAGCGCGGCTCTCCGCACCGAATGCAGCTCGAACGTGGCCTCACCTGCACTCAAAGGTAGACACACATCCGCCATTAAAGCAAGTAACAGTGAGT
>NW_015663651.1:307-589 GCF_001515625.1 Sinocyclocheilus rhinocerous
TTTTTGTTGTAGAATACGATAGGGGATATATTCACACGTTATAGAAACGAAAATGATAAAAGATAGACGATAAAGAATTAACTCGACGGAGCTCAAACTCAAAACACATGGCAGCAACAAACAGGAAGTGACGGCAGAGAACAGAGTCTGATTCTGATTTTGATAGCACCCAGGTGGCCCAAAGCACCTTGACTGGCAGAGATAATTCCTCTTCTGTATACCCAGTCGTGGCCCCTCCCATAGGGTGACCATACGTGCCATTTTCCCAGGACGCGTCCTGGC
>NW_015663652.1:0-447 GCF_001515625.1 Sinocyclocheilus rhinocerous
AAAATGACACAGATGACTACAACATCCGAAATAATAAACAAAAATTAGACTGAGTTATTTAAGGAAACGCAGCATCAGGTACCAACTGAACTATGGTCTCAACATGACACAGATATAGGATTAATAAAATCAGCAAATCCAGTAAGAGTACAACTTAAGCCAGATGCACGTCTGCCCAGAAAAGCACAATACCCTTTGCGTCCAGATGCTGAAGCAGGGATAAAAAACACTATTGAAGGTTTAGTGAAGGCAGGAGTAATAATAGAAACAACTAGTTACTGTAACACTCCAATTATGCCCATAATTAAAGCAGACAAGGACAGATGGCGACTTGTTCATGACTTACGAACAATTAATGAAATAATAGAAGACATGCCAGCTGAAGTACCAAACCCGAACACATTGCTAACGAATGTCCCTCCTGATGCCAAATTCTTTACAGTAATT
>NW_015663653.1:0-264 GCF_001515625.1 Sinocyclocheilus rhinocerous
AACAAACTCCAGCATATTCAGTTGTCAGACACGACTGGACGGGACAGGCTTCTATGGTCAGACGAAATTAAAAAAAGAGCTTTTTGGCAGCAAACCCACCAGATGGGTTTAGTACAAACAGGGATAAAAGTACCCCATGCCCACGGTTACATATATTGCTGGATCTTTAATGTTGTGGGCCAGTTTTACTGCCGGAGGTCCTGGATGTCTCGTTCAGATGCATGGCATCATGGATTCTATCAAATACCAACAGATACAAAATCT
>NW_015663653.1:373-608 GCF_001515625.1 Sinocyclocheilus rhinocerous
GGAAACACCAGAGCCACAGCCCCGCTCACCAGACACATTATCCCTCTCTCCAGCATCTCTACTTCTAAGCTTCTCATAGAAAATGGAGGAACTGGTTTATGCTGGGACCGAACTCTCCCACTCTTTCGCTGCAAGCCCCCAGATATCAATTAAAAAATGGCGGGCCCGACAACCACCAAAGCCTGTGGGTCCAGTTCGTCTTCCTCCTCCTGTGAGAGCTCTCCGGCCGCTGCCA
>NW_015663654.1:0-537 GCF_001515625.1 Sinocyclocheilus rhinocerous
TATCGCCCCCTGGGTGATCCTTTGTGGTCTACACGTCAAAGCTAATGTAGAAAATCTTTTAGAGGAACCAGAACTTGCCAATTAACAATTCTCTTCAAGTCTAAAAACTATTTCTCTAAAAGGCTTTCTAAAATGTGTTTAAAAGATAATGAGCATTTCAGAATCTTGACCTCAGTTGCGCTCTTGCACATAGTGATGGTCGCTTTTGAAACACTGCTTCTTGAAGCTTGGAAACCTTTGCAAGTCATTAGTTTGGAACCAGCGAATTGGAGTACGCATCAAACTGCGAAAGTCACACGATTTCAGTAAAGGAGCCTTTGCTACTCCATAAAAGTTCCGAAATCTTTGGAAATTTCAATGATCCGACGCTAGGGGGCCGATGGCTGTAAACCCATGAACCAGTGTCTGCTAGGGGGCGGCTGTAAACCCATGAACCAGTGTCTACGTGGGCTTTACCTGATCTCAGATAAATTGGCTAATATTACCGAGAATTAAATTACACATTTGTGCTATAAAATAAATTTGTTGTAGTTAATA
>NW_015663655.1:0-590 GCF_001515625.1 Sinocyclocheilus rhinocerous
AACGTTCTGCAGTGTATTTAATTGTTTAAGGCCATTTCGCGATTTTAATCATCATAACAGTAACCAGCAACAACCACTCCTTCCTCTTCTCATCGGAGACATGAGATGCAGCACTAAGCAGTCTCTCGCTGTCGGTGCTTTTAATGATTTTTGCGTCTTTCTCGGACAGTTTTAAATACTTTCACACTGCCGTCATGTTTGCTGCATTAGTGCATGCCTCTATTTGATCGCGTCATGTGTTGTTCGGTACAATTTATTCGGTCTTATTGCTTATTTGTCCGAACACCAAAAAAGAGCTTTTTTTTTCTTTTCGCTATTTTCGGCCGAATAATTTCAGCTGCCGAACATTCGGTGGATCCCTACTAGTAAATGCTAACCAGCCATTTAAATGTAAAGCAGCAAGCTCATTGGCTGCGTATGCAACGCGTTGCTATATCATTGATATCGCGATATGACACTTTTTTATCATGTAAAAATGTATACCAGTGTTATCGTGGACCGTATGATATGGCACACCCCTAGTATGACTTTCTTCTTCACAACACAAAATAGTGGTCGACCGATATGGGTTTTTTGACAGCCGATGCCGA
>NW_015663656.1:0-489 GCF_001515625.1 Sinocyclocheilus rhinocerous
AATTAATTTAATTATAATTGCTCTTATCAATTGTTAATAATGACAGCAGTGGATATTGTTGGTTTATCTGTAGGGATTTGAAATTAAGTTAATTTCATAATTAATTACAGATTTGGAATTTTAATCTCATTTCAAAATTAATTTCAGTTCCTGCTTCCACATGGCAACAATATTTACTGATGAAATTTAATTATAGGTGCTATTATAATTTAAGGACAACAACATTAAAAGTTTAATCTTTAAGGATAACAAGTTACTAATACTGATTTCATAATTAATTACATATTTGGAATTTTAATTTCATTTAATAATTAATTACGGGTCCTGTTTCCATATTGCCACAATATTTGCGGATCAGTTCAACTATAATTGCTTTGCTAATTTTAATGACAAACATCATCAAAATTTTAATCCTTAACTGTCAATAATGCTCTAAAAAATTTTATTTCATGGTTAGCTCATTAGGGTGTGGGTTATCCTGCTTCAAGA
>NW_015663657.1:0-515 GCF_001515625.1 Sinocyclocheilus rhinocerous
CCAAAAACACACTCTTAAGAGATATTAGGCTTGTTTGACTTGATGTGGCGCCGCAAAGATCGCCTGCTGCCTGTCAAAAACAATGCATTCTGGTTACATTAAAATACTTTTGTCCAACTTTGATCGGCGCTACAGCCGCCCTACGATCACATGTGCATTCAAAGTACGGCGAGAGCAAAACGGGACCAGCCGCCTAGGTCAGGCACTGCAAAAGCCTTGATGACGACACACTTTATTCTCATTGGTTAGATTCTGTGATGACAAGCACGATGTGTGTTGCATGCTTATTCTAACAATTCAATTCCAATGCTCACAAATCTGTGTTTATATAACAGTAAAAGCATTTTTTAGGTAGTCGCACTGTTATATTGAGTCACGTTTCAAAAAACACTGATGAAAGCATATACACCCCCACTTAATTGGTATTTAAATAGCATATGTTAATGTTTAACTTATTCATGAACTGATGGGCTGTATTAAGCAGTATAAAAAGTGTTTCTGTTGCTTTATGAAAA
>NW_015663658.1:0-212 GCF_001515625.1 Sinocyclocheilus rhinocerous
TTCGATTTCATAATCGCGCAATAAAATTGTCTGCAATTTTTTTGCGTAACTTGTCAGTGAACTACAACTATGTGTAGTAAATTCTGCTCCATCTGAAAGCACATGATGATGATTTCCTGCTGATTACAGAACCGGCTTTACTAACAAAATGCGTATGACAATCGCATTCGATTAATCGTGCAGCCCTAGTGCCAATACAATAAAAAGTCATC
>NW_015663658.1:318-1040 GCF_001515625.1 Sinocyclocheilus rhinocerous
AGAGCAGTGGATTTATTGATTTATTTACTGTATATTGCTGCTGCCACACAGATCTAAAATAAACATGCGATTTATTTCCCAGCTGTGTTTACCTTCACAGACATAACCGACTGTTTTTGTAACTCGGGTGTGTTTTTAACATAAACTTGTGTGTGAATGAGAACTTCGTTTAGTACATGCTGTGACAGCTGCTTTCTGTACGTAAGTTATTATAAGTTTAAACTAATATGGTTTAAAACGCATGATTTCAGAGCGATAAACATGATAATCAGAACCAAAACAGATGTTTTTAGCAGGTCCAAGCTGTAATGGTGCAGCTCTATTCTGGAAAAGGGGGCGGGGAGCAGCAGCTCATTTGCATTTAAAGAGACAGGCATGAAAACCAGTATGTTTCTGCTTTCACTCAAAATAGGCATTTTCAAAATGATATAATAAATGATCTGTGGAGTATTTTGAGCTGAAACTTCACAGACACATTCTGGGGACACCAGAGACTTACATTACATATTGTAAAAAGGGGCATAATTAATATGTCTTAAAATATATTAAAAGTTGATAACACAGACTCATCCGGGTAACTGCAGTCGGCGCTATTCGCTTGCTAGGAACAGTTTTTCTACATGGAAGCTTTGCGTTTGGTTAGCTACTAAAATATTATAACTCAAATCAATATTATATGTACAATTATTTAATTATGTCATCCTGGTATCGCAGACTCGCTC
>NW_015663659.1:0-1048 GCF_001515625.1 Sinocyclocheilus rhinocerous
TACACTGTATCTAAATATAGTTTGATTTTCTAACAACTGCATTCAAAGCAATTAAAGTAAGTAATTACATTATTAACATGTTGTGCAGTAATTGACAGCGATCATAAAATCTTCTTTAAACAGAAAGAGTACCACAAAGCAACAATGTAATATTTCCAGTGTGTATATTATAAATATCTTCATATTTCTGTAGAGATTTAAAATATCCCACGTGGCATACAGACTAATTATATTTAGTTTTTAGCAGCTGTGCTTAATTTTAACCATGTAAAGTAACTATAACAAATTTGATCTTCTAAAGATAAACCTCAAAAGAGAAATAACGTTATAAAAAATATCAGCAGCAAAACTTGATATCGGTTCGCGTTCAGTAACAGCAACATTATCACTGCAAACATCGAAACAATCATTCACACGAAGACACAAACACACAAAATCAATCAGGTCTCAATGAACTTGCGTTTTCCTCACATGTTGTTCTAAGTGTTTAAGCCGGCAAACACACAAACAGTGCTGTACTCGATGATAACAAGGCAGAAACGACCACGTATATGTTGCATACACAAACTGTGTAAAGTGTATTTAACAATTAAATATGTGAAATACCGTGATCTGCTCACCTCTCCTCAGAAGACTCGACGCTGACTGAGTGACCGCGCGCTCACCTCTCCTCAGAAGACTCGACGCTGAAGAGTGAACGCGCGCATCACCGAGAGGCGAGATCAAATGCAAATCAACAAAAAAAGCGCAAAATTGTATTATATAACGAGTTACTAACATAGACATTCAGCCGTGTCACCTCTGAAGACTCGACGCTGCCGCTGCGTCCGAAAGTTGCCCAGTGCCTAAAATAAAGCCTGGTTTAGCAGCGACCAAAGAATGAGCCGTCGCGGAGTGGGCGGTCGTGTGTGTTATTGAAGGCTTGTTGAATGGCATTTCATGCAGCTCCACTATCGAAGAGCGTCTCTGGCCAAACAGGCACGTCTGTAACTTACAGGCATCTTTATGAATCGAAAGAAGCTTGATGTGAACTTTATCAAGGACTCCA
>NW_015663659.1:1180-2257 GCF_001515625.1 Sinocyclocheilus rhinocerous
TAAAGTTGTTTTATGTTTGATGAGAAATAAAACCAAAAGCTGAAAATGTTTTTGTGGTGTATTTATCAGTGTCTTTACAAATATATATTATCACTATAAACTGACGGGACAGACGGTGATTAACATCATTCTTTTGTCTCTATACACATAAATATACATTTGCATATAATTGGGCGAACATAATCTCCTGATTTTGTAAATGTGGCCAATTACATTTGCATTAAGCACCGAGTTTGCACTTGTCTATAATTTAAATTAATAGCTTACATTTACAAACAGCCTGCAATAAACAAAAAATAGTTTTGCCTATATGTCATGATAAGAGGTAAATCCAGCCCTGCTTTTAGAAAGACACAGAAGTGATTTCAGCACTTTTTAAGACTACTTATTTGATCAGACTTACATTTTAAATTTAAATGATTTTGATTGTGTTTTTGTCATTTTTATTAATGTACAAATATATATTTAGCATCAGTTTTAATATGTATAATTATACATAATTTTATTTCAGTTTTAGTCATTATAATACTTCAGGTTAATTTATTTAATTTTGGTTAGCTGCCAAAACAACTTTTCAAATTTTCATTTAATCTTAATCTTTTAGATTTTCATCTAATGTTTATTATTTATTTTCATCTCTATTTTAGTGACTGCATTAAATAAAATTTTTAATAATTTAGTTGTTTTTGTTCATATTAGCAAGAGTATTATTATTATTATTAATAAACAATTCATTATATTAATAAATCATATTATTAGAATATTATTAATATGAAATAATATTAATATTTTTCTATTATTTATTTTTCTGTTTATTTGGGCAGTGTTCAGTAAAGAGCGTTGTGATTCACAAGAAAAATATATAGGTATAATAATTATTTCTGCTGCATTATTATGTTGTTTATCTCATTTGAATATGAAAGCACTGTGTAAAGTTCTGTACAAAGGAAACATTTTGTATTAAAAACATCTCACTATAATGAAAAAAATGACAGTGTATAATATAAAAATGAAAGTGTAAATCAAATGAATATGTTTTCAGTATGTGTCACTCACTGTTTCTGACTGTAACTTTCA
>NW_015663660.1:0-512 GCF_001515625.1 Sinocyclocheilus rhinocerous
GGTCAAGTGCAAAGACCGCAAGTGTGGGTATTTGGACAAGGCATGGAGCTGTGATGGTAAGAAGTGATGATGGATCAGGAAGTGAACAGGAGGAATGGATGGAAGAAGCTGGTGAGGGAGGTAGGACTGAAATGGAGTGGAACCTAGTAAATAGGAAAAGGAAGAAAGTACATCAACATAATACGGATAGTGATAATGAGGAAAGTAGTCGAAGAATCATGGAAAGGAAGGAAGAACATAAGGTTATCATTAAATTTGAAGTGCCTGGATCAAAGAACCCATTAAAGATAACGGAAGCACTCAAAATGAAACTAGGGAACATTAAGTATGCAAAAACACTACGTGACGGAAATATAATGCTAATATGCAGAGATGAAAAGCAGAGAGAAAAAGCATTGCGATTAAAAACACTGGCAAGTAATTCTGTAAAATGCTCAAAATAATTAAAAACACTGGCAATTAATTCAGTAAAATGCTCAAAATGGGAAGAGAGGAAAACAACTAAAGGTGTC
>NW_015663661.1:0-128 GCF_001515625.1 Sinocyclocheilus rhinocerous
CAAGTTAAAAAAAGTTTGAGATCTGTGAGGGGAATCTCAAGTGTTTCTGCTGCTATTTTATTTCTACACTTTGACATCTTTGGCAGATTAAATCCGTTAGTTTGTTAAAATATACTGAAACAGAGACT
>NW_015663661.1:319-566 GCF_001515625.1 Sinocyclocheilus rhinocerous
ATAGTTTGTTTCTGTACAAAACTTTAACATGTTAATGATCTAATTATTACATTGTAATGAATAGTTATTAGAAAATCAAACTATTTAGATTAGACATGCATATTGTGGTGCTTTACGGCAGTTATTACTTTAGTGTTGGTTTTTGTGTTTATGTTTTATACATATTGTGAGAAATGGGCTTTTATCATATATCCTGACTCATATAATGTGTTTCTAGCAGCAAACACTCAGAATAAAGTGAGATGAT
>NW_015663662.1:0-500 GCF_001515625.1 Sinocyclocheilus rhinocerous
TAGAGCCAGTATCGCTCTCGTACTCGAGTGATATTGCTCATATATGCAGTGCCCTCCATAAGTATTGTAACAGTAAAGACAAAATTGCTCTGTTTGCTGTGGAGTCAAGAAATCTGTAAATATAATTAAAAGATGAATATGAGACAAAACTACTGTCAGGGTTCTGGACTGTCTGTGTGTGTTTTGCTCCCCGCGGCCCAGTTTCTCCTCGTGTTAATTGTGTTCATTTGATTCCAGCTGTGTCTATTTTGTCCCTCATTATCCAGTCCTTATAAGCCCCAGTCTGTTCAGTTTGTATTTGTCGGGTCTACCAGTGATGTATGTGTGTCTATCTCCTGTTCCCTGTGTTGGATTTACCCTCTGTGTTGGCTACCATTAAAGACTCTTTCGATTATCCACGGCTCCGTGTTCCTTCCCGCAGCATAACGTGACAGAAGACCCAACCTAAAACCGTAACCTCCGTGTTTTCCCCTCCGTTTGTTTTCTCGTTTTTCTCTCAG
>NW_015663663.1:0-1086 GCF_001515625.1 Sinocyclocheilus rhinocerous
CTCATGAAAAATGGGGGCAAAAACAAAAGTGTTGCGTTTACATTTGACAACATTTTGTTGCATTTTGTTCAGTGTATATATGAAGAGTTCATTTGCAAAAAAACGATAACTCCATTTTTATTTCTTTATTTTTTTCAGAAAACATTCTTTTATTGCTCATTCCAAGTAATATCAAACTGCAGTTGGGTTGTTTTGATTAAGTAATAATAACTTAAACAAACACAGGTAATTTACAAAATTAAAGTTCATTGAAAGTATGTTTTTTTACATATAAAAAATTTGTTTTATAGCAAAAGCAGATAACAAGAACAGTAGTTTTTTTTTTTTGGCAAAAGCCGATAACTCCACATTTCATGTTTTAGAGTTAAAAAACACTTGTTTATTCTTTGCAATCTCCTCAGATGACAATGTAGATGCCTGACAAACGTTGTTGTGATCATAAACTGTATGGATGTGATTACACGCAATACACGCAGCTTTTCCCTCAACATTGTAACGAGCTGCTTTTGCAAGGTTCCGTGAAAGATATCACAGGTTCATCAAGTTCGTCGAAATGATCCATCCTCGATCACTTTTAGTCTGACGAAGCTCCTCTCAGCTAGCACGTCTTTTCAAAGTGTAAGCCTTGTCACTTGACCTGAATACAGCGCGCTGATTCGCTAAAATGGACTTGTCTGCTTCTGTTCACAAACAGCAATGGCGCTTGTAGGCTTCTGCAGTAAAACGTGAACTCGCGATGCCGTGGAAGTGGACGATACCGGCTTTTTTGACAAAACGTGTTTAGGGTTCAGATCGCGCTATACCTGTATTACTTACTTACTGTATTACAATAATAAGCCATTTTCATCTGTGACTCAGACATCCTCTTGGGACATAGTCTCAAACCAAGCGAACACCGTAACGTAAGTTTATAAAAGTGGTAATATTTAGGGGTGTCCCCAACTAAGGATTTTCATAGTCGAATTGGAATTTTCGAATCTTGCTGATAGTCGAATTATATGTTTTGGGGCGTGGGCAAAATACATTAACATGAGTCAAGTTAGACATTCGACAGCCATAATTACTGACGTTAACACACAGGGAAAA
>NW_015663664.1:0-715 GCF_001515625.1 Sinocyclocheilus rhinocerous
GTGTTAATCGCACAAGATTCAATTTCTTCCGGTCGCTGAGAGATAGTCTTTTGATTACGACTTTCTTTTGAGAACTCTGATGCGTTTTGCTTGTTTACGCATTACTTTTAATTAATATACATTTGTTTTGTTATAACACATAGAGAAAGATCAGAGTTATCTATGATGTTAAGAATGTATATTGGTATGTTTAAAGAGGGTTTGTACTCGTACGGAGTTAATTAATTGGTGTATGATGCTTGTTAAGCAGTTTCGGTTGAACGATGGCATCAATCACATGTAAATTCAACGAGTGAAAAGAAATACATTGTACGGAGAAATGTCGCATTTCTAAGTAATTTAAGCATGTTTACGTTGGCAAATGTTGGCACGAGCTGATTAACATGTACTTACAGACATTGAGCAACTGATAGAAAATATGGTTGTTGAAGTTGATAAAATTCAGAGATGCTTAATGTGACTGCATTGTTTTGTGCAGATTGGTTTTTTTGAACGCCGATTCTTCTCATGGGATTGTTCGAATAGCGAGCCAGAGCCCTGATCTACGATTCAAATCGTCGTGATTCTGCACGGATCCGCTGAAGTTTACAGCTAAACTGAGATCTCGTACATACACACTACCCGGGTAGAAAATAACTACACGCACACACTTTACACCCTGACATTTGAGGAGTTCACATACCTACAAAGGAGCTGAAGGATTATTGAGACTTTT
>NW_015663665.1:0-242 GCF_001515625.1 Sinocyclocheilus rhinocerous
AGAATAAAAGTTACGCCTTCTTTCTTTTTGTGAACATTTGGGCGGTGATGTGGGGGCATGTTTAAACAAGGCGTTTTAGAAGGGCGTGGACAAGTCTTAACTTTTATAAAGAATATCTCTTTGGGTTTGAGACTTTAGTCTTTGCAACTTTAGGGATCGTATCTATGCACGAACAGCTTGTAACACTCCAAAGAGAAAGGAAAATTTGAAATTGCATCATATGACCCCTTTAACGATCTAAG
>NW_015663665.1:626-989 GCF_001515625.1 Sinocyclocheilus rhinocerous
CGCGAGCAAATAGGTAGCCTAATTCTGATACATGCAATGACTATCCATTATGACATGTAGGCATTTTTATATTTATGTAGCCTACACAATAATAACCTTTTACATTGCAATCCTTTAATTTTTTATATTTGGCATTTTTGTGTGCTGCTGTGCGTCCATGTGTGTGTAATAAGCAGAGTGTACGCGTGCTGTGGACCCGCCTATACTAACGCGCTCTTTAAATAACAAAAAAACTACTGCGTTGACTACTAACATTGACTTTAGACCAGGTTTTTGTTGGTAAATGGCACAGTCTATTTCAGTTGCCTCAAAATAGCTACGTGCCAGCAATGCACCTGAACACACCTCGTTTTCAGACCAGCA
>NW_015663666.1:0-252 GCF_001515625.1 Sinocyclocheilus rhinocerous
TATTTTATTATTAACTGCTTAGCCTCCTTGTCATTTTTTATTCAAATCAAAGTTTTAAATCAATCTTGTGCTACTGCAACAAAATAACCCCACTGTAAAATCAAAAATACACTGAGTGAGCAAAACTTTGTTTAATTACTATTATAACTAGCTATATCATAATGTTTACATATGAATAAGAGCCTACATTAAAATCTGTCATATAAATTGGTCTCTTCATTAGAAATTAGCCTACTGATTGCCACCATTGAT
>NW_015663666.1:435-534 GCF_001515625.1 Sinocyclocheilus rhinocerous
AAAGGGTTCCGCGACTACAGAAAGGTTGGGAAACGCTGCCTTAAACACTGCCTTAACACTGCCCTAATTAGCGGACAGCATGAAACCCACAAAAAATAA
>NW_015663667.1:0-838 GCF_001515625.1 Sinocyclocheilus rhinocerous
AGCTTTCAGTCAGCCTTCCCTTTTAGACCGAAAAAAGTCCTTTTGTGGATTTGTTGTTTGAGCTTTGTTACTTTGCAGATCTTATACTTGCACAAACAGCTAAACTGTAAAACTTTGCTGTAAAAAAAATGGACAAATTCTAACAGTAACAAACTGTTTTCCATTAAATGATAGAAAATGGTGCATTCTGGGTAATATTAGTTGTTTTCGAGTAGGTGGCCTACTGCAGTATAACTGTGAATTATCAGTTTTCAGAGTCGACACTCAGAGATTGTGTCCCAAATCACGCCCTTCACCCTCATTCACTATTCCCTCACTGATTCTTGAGAAGTGGCACAACACAGGGTGCAGTATTGAAAAAAATAAAACCTTGTACTCAGACAAATGAAACTACGTTCTTGTATCTTACATGTACTAAGCTAATAAGCTTTGCTTTGATTCACTTTGAACTTTTCTCTTTTTTATCAAGATGTGCTTTTTACCTTGTCATCACTTATTTTGCAATCAAGCAATGAAGATGTTTTTAACATTTCAAAACACATTCTCATGTTAGCAGACACTAGTTTACATTTTCACGTGTGACCAACAATTCCTCAACAAATATAAAATATCATAATCAAATATTATCAAAATATTCATCTGATGGTGGTGACAAAAACCTGAATTTGTAGTCATTTTAACTATCAAATACATTGAAACAATCAATTACTGTATTAAAACAAACACAACAAACAGTGAGTATGTTATTGTTTATAAAGCTTTTATTCAAGACTCACATTTAAGTATTTTGATATATCTTTGGAACACAAATTATCGATTTTCTCTCATTTCAGAACAG
>NW_015663667.1:2100-2897 GCF_001515625.1 Sinocyclocheilus rhinocerous
CGAGGAAGGTAATGAAGAGCAGAATATCAGTCATGTTAAAGTTGTCATTTAGGAAATGTAATGAATCTCTCTATTTGTATTCCAGTCCAGAAGAGCAGCAGTGCTCACACTAGAGTCAGTGTTGTTCTGAATGCTCAGACGAGAGCGACTGTAATTGCTCCTGTACTCACTGGAAACACCTTCACAGCTCCAGTGACCTTCATCAGCAACACTGCAGGACACGGTACTGTCACTGTAACTGTGCTTACTGAGACACACTGCTTTCTAGCAGTCAGTGAAATAATGCTGAGTGATCATGAACCCTACTCCTATTAAACTTCATTTAAGAATTAGATTTATCTTCCTCGTCACTCGTCAGTTCAGTAATGATTGTTTCTCAGTCATCAATGGTCTGCACAGATGTGTGAAGAACTGTCACACAAACAGAGTCATGTCCTAAATCTTCAATCTTTATTGAGCCGTTTACACATTTTGTGACATTTCTTCACTCACACATGTTCTCTATGGTGACTGAACATAAGGGAAGTGAATGGTGACTCATGATACACTCAGGAGGAGAATAACAGGGAGGCCTGTGAGAGACCTCTGAATCTCACAGTTTATTTATGGTCATATTGTTCTTATGCAGACATACTTTACAGTATTGTCTTTCATGTGTCTGTATATTTTGTCACACATTTTTTACTTCTGTCCATTTTCTCTCTTTTCACAGAGCCACAAAAAATCTCAGAGACAGAGACGGCAGAGAAACACACCGAAAAACAAGGTGCAGTCTTATCAGTCATATTTAAAACTAT
>NW_015663667.1:2907-4214 GCF_001515625.1 Sinocyclocheilus rhinocerous
AAATCTCAGAGACAGAGACGGCAGAGAAACGCACTGAAAAACAAGGTGCAGTCTTATCAGTCATATTCAAAACTATGGGTTTCTTTCATAATTTTCACTGTATAAATCACAGTTAGTGTAAGATTATCAATGGCAATGAATAAAAACACCTCCATGCAATGGCATTGTTCATAATGTTGGACAGATCAGGGTTGGGAGCATTATTAATATTAGAACAGAGATGAAATGTGAGAGGTGATGTACTCTATCACCATTTACAAATTAGGCATTGAAAAAAGTACATATGCCTGGATGACTTGATTTGAATGCATAAATCCATGAGAGACATGACAAATTTAGTGAATGAAATCGAAAACCTCAAAACTGTATTACCAAAGTCCCTTTAAGGCAAGTCATTTTACTCGGCGGCCATCTTTGAAACGCCTCTCAAGCAGCTATTCAGTCATGCAAGTGCAGCTCCTATCTCTTTGAACCGCAACCGCAACCGGAGCTTCTTAATGCAGCTGCAGTGATGAGATACCAATTAACAACTGGATCTTTTATTCAGAAGCAGGACTGTTCCACTATATTGTGCCTTGCACTTTCTCCCATTCAAGTACTATATGTGCACCATCTTTGTATTATTAAAGTCTGTGGTGTTACTTTCAAAAGTCATTTAATTACAATATGTTTAATTAATTCTGAAGAGATCATGCTGATGTAAAAGCTTTGTCACGTTTCTTTAAAAAAATGAAATCTGTTTTTGCCGTTTCCCTGTTTTATTAACTTAATCATCTTTTAAAACAGCAGATTCGATTCTAAAAAAATTTTTGGAAACTCACAAATCCAACATGAAGATAAAAGCAGAACATATTTTTGAGGGCAAAGAAGAAGCACATCTCAAGGACGTTTACACAGAGCTCTTCATCACAGAGGGAGATATGAAAGATGTTCATCAGGAACATGAGATTCTGAAGATTGATGATGCTTTCAACAAGAACAAGCAAACACAGGACAAACCAATCAAATGCAATGATATATTTATATTATTAAGGGAAAACAATGAGACGAAGATTGTGCTGACCAAGGGAGTTGCTGGCATTGGAAAAACTGTCTCTGTGCACAAGTTCATCCTGGACTGGGCAGCAGGAGATGCCAATCAGAATATACACTGTGTGTTCCTGCTTCCATTCAGAGAGATCAACTTACTGACCAACAAAGATTTCAGTCTCCACGAGCTTCTGCTAGAATTCTATCCTGAACTGGAGGGCCTGGAGAAAACCAAGTTATATAAGGAATGCAAACTAGTGTTTATATTTGATGGACTT
>NW_015663668.1:0-195 GCF_001515625.1 Sinocyclocheilus rhinocerous
CCCGTTCATCGCTGCTTGCAGCTTTAATTATTATTATTATTTTATATAACAAGAGTAAAATTAAAATACTTATATTTAGGGCCCGAGCACCGATGGTGTGAGGACCCTATTGGAATTGCTCCGTTTCTTATTATTAGGGCCCAAGCCAGAAAGGCGCAGGGCCCTATTGATCCCCTAAGGATTATTATTAGGGCC
>NW_015663668.1:382-526 GCF_001515625.1 Sinocyclocheilus rhinocerous
CTGCGGCCATTAGGACGCCGCAGAGGCTGGGACCTGGGCGTGGTAGAGGGGCTCTACGGTGCCCCCTGGAACACAGCCGGAAAACTTGATGCATAGCTTGCATATACTTGCACGTATTCATATGAAACTCAGTACACATATAGA
>NW_015663669.1:0-583 GCF_001515625.1 Sinocyclocheilus rhinocerous
AATTATGTCCCCACTGGATACAACAAATGCCTCGTTTATAATGGGGTTTATTGTTTTTGTCTCGTTGCGGCATCACAGTATGGTAAGGGGCGTAACATTTCCGTCACACGCTTGGTATTTGGCCAATCACACCGCACTGGATAGCTGGCCAATCAGAGCACACCTCGCTTTTCAGACCAATGAGCTTTGTAAATATCGACGCGTTTCAGAAAGGCGGGGCATAGAGGAGAAACAATAATGTACAGTATGTGGAAAATAATGTGTTTTTGAACCTTAAACCGCATAAACACATTTCATTACACCAAATAATGTTCTTTTTAGCAGCATCATATGACCCCTTTAAAAATAATGTTCTTTTTAGCAATAATATGACCCCTTTAACAATCTATGATGTGTCAAAGCAGCTTTGCAGAAATGTTGTACCTTGATGTTACTTAAAGGGATCGTTCACACAAAAAAGAAAATTCTGTAATCATTCAATCACCCTCATGTTACTCCTAACTTCCAAACTTGCATGACTTTTTTTCTTTCGTCATGGTACACACACACACACACACACACACACATATATACATATATATAT
>NW_015663670.1:0-831 GCF_001515625.1 Sinocyclocheilus rhinocerous
CATCTAATCTTTTCTAAAGACAGTAAGTTCCCCTCAGACATGCATGCATATAAACTCCTACCCCTAAATGAATCGCGATTTGGTTAGCATCTCAACCGATTTGAATCGTCACATATTTTAATCGATTTTCAACCGGCTAGCAGTTAATCGTTACATCCCTACGATACAGAGGCCACGATACGGGACTGCACTGAATTTCACCTCAGCAGAATTTAGTAAAACAGCTGTTTATTAAACTCTGCATACTATAGTGCCATTTCTAACTATTGGCAGAGCAGGCAGTTGACCTCTGCATTATGAAGGGCCTCCAAAACTGTACCACAGTACAGTATAGGTAATGGCATATGTTTCATGTTTACATTGGGCACCCACCAGGTACAATATTCTGATTGTTTGCATCTTGTTTTTAAACCCATAAATAATAATGTACTCGTTACTAATAAATTTATATTGTAATTTACTCATACTAATATATTAAATTCATCTTTACATTGCTGGTAGGTTATCATTGCACAAATTAACACACTTTCTACATTTAAAAAAATAAAAATGAGAAGAGTTCTAATCTAATGCGCTGTCTTCAGTGAATCTCACGCGCACACGTTTAGTCACTCAAACAGATCACGCTGACACACAGACATTCAGCAACACAAATTTCTCAGCGCTGCCCCGCAATTTTATCAATAAATCAATTTTATAAATATTAATCGCTCAAGAGCTACATTATCTTTCTCAACAAGGAGCTCGTAACATCATAGTTTCTAAGGGAATTAAAGCCACAGCTTCACTGTTAAAGGGGTCATATGATGCGATTTAAATTTTTCCTTTCTC
>NW_015663671.1:0-571 GCF_001515625.1 Sinocyclocheilus rhinocerous
CCTGTTTGTATTGAATAAACAAACGTTTTTGCGTGGTAGTCTTATGTTTTTTTTATTTTCGTTTGCAGTGTCCAAGAACAGCTTCACATTTAAATGATTTTGTCTTTAATCAGATGAGAATATGGCTATTAAATATACTATTTGTGTAATATTGATGATTAAGTTAGAGGTTTGTTTATTTTTAGATAGAATTTTGTGGAAAAAAACGAAAAGGGGACAAAGTCAGGCACAGCAGCAATACATTCAAGTTTTTTTTTTAAGAAGAAACCATGCATCTCAAAGACAGGTAGATGCAGTGCAGTGCAGTGCAGGTCAGAGCCAATCCACCAGGCAGGGCCAAGTTGGCCAGCAAATTAGCAGCCCTGAACCTGGCAGCACAGGTCAGAGCCAGCCAGAGAGGACCAGTGAGGACTACACCAGCAGCCATCCGTCTGTTTGGACAATAAAATAAGTTGAGAACAATTATTGTCTGTTCAATGGTTTTTATTCATAAAAAGAGAGATGCGTTGTCCAGGCACTTGTGCAATGCCATTTTTATGTCATCCCACTTGTGTTGGGGCACATGACTTTT
>NW_015663672.1:0-6012 GCF_001515625.1 Sinocyclocheilus rhinocerous
TTTTTTAGGAACTGTTTTTCTTTGCGGAAGCTTTGCGCTTAACAAGCTAATAAAATATATTGCTTTACATCAATATTTTGGGTACAATTATTTACTTATGTGGGAAGTAGCTGTGTAATAAGAAGTTTATTCTGCGATAACAACCAGCTGGATGTACATTATCCCTTACTTAGTCAATCAGAACCATGTATTCAGATAGATTACAGTATATACATTATCCCTTACTTAGTCAATCAGAACCAAGTATTCAGATAGATTACAGTATAGTCATATGTTAATTTTGTTTCTCCTGATTTTCTCTAGTTGATTTTTTTTTTTTCTTCACAGAAAAGACCTACATGTAACTCACTTCATTTGTGTTTCAGGTGTGTCTGCTGTAGAGACAAATGAAGAGAAGATGAACTCAGTGAAGGAGGGAGAATATATCACATTAGATACTGGTCTAATAATAGACAAAAATGATTTAATGATGTGGTATTTTAATGGCTTTCGCCTTGCTTATATCACTGGAGGTCCAGAAATCTGGAAATCTCCTCAGAGATTCAGTGTCAGGCTGCAGCTGGATCACCAGACTGGATCTCTCAACATCACAAACAGTAAAACCACAGACTCTGGACTCTATAAACTAGAGATCACCAACAGCAGCTGCACCAACTCTTTGCTGAGCATCAGCAGCAGCAGAGTCAAGAGATTTCATGTTACAGTCAGTGGTGAGTGTCATTTAGTCATTCAGTAACGTTCAAAAACTGTTAAATTGAGCTAATGAATGTTTTCATTGTAAAAATTTTTTTAAAGTTTCTTATGCTCATCACGGCTGCATTTATTTGATCAAAATTATAGAAAAAGTTCATATTGTAAAATATTACAATTTAAAATAAGGATTTTGAATATACTTTAAAATATTATTTCTTCCTCTGATGACAAAGCTGAATTTTCAGCATCATTACTCCAGTCTTCAGTGTCACATGATCCTTCAGAAATCATTCTAATATGCTGATTTATTATTAATGTTGAAAACGGTTTCAGTTGCTGCTTAATATTATTTGGAACCTGTGATACTTTTTTTCAGGATTCTTTGATGAATAAAAAACAATATACATGGTAACACTTTATAATAGAGAACACATGTTCACTATTAACTATGACTTTTCCCATAATAATGCTTATTAATAGTTAGTAGGTAGTTGTTAAGTTTAGGCATGGAGCAGGTTTAAGGGATCTAAAATATGGTAATGCAGAATAAGGCATTAATATGTGGTTTATAAATACTAATAAACAGCCAATATGCTAGTAATATGCATGCTAATAAGCAACTAGTTAATAGCGAGAGTAGGTACTTAAAATAAAGTGTTACCATATACCAGAGATGGGCACTCGAGTTAGTGACTCGGACTCGAGTCGCATTTTTATAGACTTCAGACTTGACTTCAGACTAGACCGGAAATGACTCCAGACTTGACTCGACTCAAGGAAAAGGACTCGTGAATATTTTAAAAGCAACTCGAGTCTTTTATCCTTAAATACTTACACTGAACAAAATTATAAACGCAACACTTTTGTTTTTGCCCCCATTTTTCATGAGCTGAACTCAAAGATCTAAGACTTTTTCTATGAACACAAAAGGCCTATTTCTCTCAAATATTGTTCACAAATCTGTCTAAATCTGTGTTAGTGAGCACTTCTCCTTTGCCAAGATAATCCATCCACCTCACAGGTGAGGCATATCAAGATGCTGATTAGACAGCATGATTATTGCACAGGTGTGCCTTAGGCTGGCCACAATAAAAGGCCACTCTAAAATGTGCAGTTTTATCACACAGCACAATGCCACAGACATGCAAGTTTTGAGGGAGCGTGCAATTGGCATACTGACTGCAGGAATGTCCACCAGAGCTGTTGCCCATGAATTGAATGTTCATTTCTCTACCATAAGCCGTCTCCAAAGGCGTTTCAGAGAATTTGGCAGTACATCCAACCGGCCTCACAACCACAGACCACGTGTAACCACACCAGCCCAGGACCTCCACATCCAGCATCTTCACCTCCAAGATCGTCTGAGACCAGCCACCCGGACAGCTACTGCAACAATCGGTTTGCATAACCAAAGAATTTCTGCACAAACTGTCAGAAACCGTCTCAGGGAAGCTCATCTGCATGCTCGTCGTCCTCATCGGGGTCTCGACCTGACTGCAGTTCGTCGTCGTAACCGACTTGAGTGGGCAAATGCTCACATTCGATGGCGTCTGGCACTTTGGAGAGGTGTTCTCTTCACGGATGAATCCCGGTTTTCACTGTCAAAGGAGAAGTGCTCACTAACACAGATTTAGACAGATTTGTGAACAATATTTGAGAGAAATAGGCCTTTTGTGTACATAGAAAAAGTCTTAGATCTTTGAGTTCAGCTCATGAAAAATGGGGCAAAAACAAAAGTGTTGCGTTTATAATTTTGTTCAGTGTAGGCTATATAACTGATATTCAAAAGCACCCTGGCATCCATCCGGACGGCGAACCGTAACACAGCACCATTTTAAGTGAACAGCGCGTCAAAACAGCGCAGCAGATCACCTAACATGCGCTCAGGGTCGTTTATGGTAAATATCTTTCAGCGCTGTAGCCTCTAGTATTTTCATCAAAAGCCAAACGCGCTTCATTCGAGAACTTTCAGCTCCGTGCGCTCTCTCTCTCTCTCTCTCTCTCTCGCAAAGTTTAAGAGCTGCGGCGGATGACGCGGTTATTTTAACAACAACAAAACACAGCAGAAAACAACAATGCTGCAAATATAGTTATTTTTCATACTATCTATTTATCTATCTATAACCTGACTCTGACTCTAATGACTGACTGTTCAAACCAGATGTGACGAGACGTTTCTGATCTATATTTAGCATTATTCATCTGTAGGCTAAGAATATTTCAAAAGAATCATGTCATTATAATTGGGAAAATTGTTGTTACATGGCTAGGATAAAGCTTAAACTTTGAAATTGCTAGTTATCTTTCTTTTCTGATCAAGATGAGAACGTTTTGATTATTGTAGCTTCATTGTTTTTAGGTAATGCTTTTAAGAAGGCTAAACTATTAAAAATAGTGTAGATTTCAGGAGGAAAACCCTGAACAGAAACAGTATTTTTCTGTCACATGGCCTCGCATATATCTAAATGTAAAAATGCAATACATGTAAAAAATGTAGAATAAATCTGATTAAATCACAAATATTCAGTGATTTCAAACTCTGAATTTCTCATCAAATATGAAAGATTTCAAACAGATTTTATTCAGTGACTGTTGGCGATTGTGTCTCTTGTTTTCTGAACTCTTGTATTTGTGTAACATGCTGTTCATTTCTTTCACCTTCTGTGCATTTGTTTTCTTCCAGGTGAATCATGACTGGGATGAGTCTAATAATCAGAGCTAGTTGATGGAGGCCAGTGGGGAGGAGAGGAATGAAAGAGGATCGGGACATTTCACAAGCTGAAACAGACACTCTGTTGAAGATTGGTCTGTTCATCATACAAAGTGATCAGATTGCATGGACTATTTTTGGGATACTTGAAATGTTTGGATGCCACTGACTGTCAGTGATGATGACAGAAAATCCTCACGAGCATATGAAACTAGCTACAACAGTTATGACACTGTTCTTTAATATTTATAGATGATTCAGAAAGGTAAATGTTCAGTGTTCAAAAGTTATATTTGTAAAGTAAATGTGAAAAAATCAAGCTTTTAAGAAAAGCCATTTTTATACTGTCAGATGCTCAGGCTCTTCACAATCTTTTTAATTTTTCTAACAGTTTTAATAATTAAGCTATGTCTTAATATTGTATATAATATAGTATATAAGCATTTTTCCACAACAGGGCAAAATTGCATTGTAAAGGATGTTTATTATGTGCCAAGGACCTTAATTTACACACCAGACTTTTTCCTTACATTTTCTGTGTTCTTGTACGATTTCTTTGTCAGCCATGGAGAGAAAAAAAGTGCCACAAGGTCAAGCAGTGTTTTTGGAAATGCTTTGTATGTTCATGCAATAAGTAGATATAGATAATAGATCATTTGCACACATAACAGACATAATTTGTGTGTTTGTTATTAGAAATGATTTTTGTTAAGTGTCTCTTAGCATTGATATTAATTTTTCACATTCTGGAATGTGACTTGAATGGGGGAATAATGAATGCTATGAAAATATTGAATGTCTATAGTGCAATACAACAGTAGCCACCAAAGTAGAAAGAAACAACCATATAGTGCTGCTCACTCTATGTTGTCATTACTATTCTGTGTTTTTATTCTTATTTATTTATTTTTGTTGGTCCTAAATAAAGTGGAGTTAATAATGTTGTGAAGAGGTTCTGTGTTTTTGTGTTCATGGGTTCAGAGGAATCTTAATGAAAAAATTAAAAGCAGCCATACATTTGTGTAGAATTTTTTTTAGTTTTATTTTATTTTGTTGTATTCACTGCCATTTCACAACTACAAGATTATGTCAACAACAAGATTAGTAATTGAAAATTACCCCATGATTTACTCACACTCAAGCCAGTAGGGCTGCACGATTAATCGAAATTAAATCGCAGAGGCGATAAATTAGGCAGAAGCTGCGATTGTCATGCGTATCCTTCAGTAAACGTCTCAGGTTACACATGTGTAACGAGATGCTGCGTCCCCTAGGGGGCGCTATGAAGCTTGAATGTAAAAACGACAATGAACTTCACATTGGCAGGCGGCAGCCTATGACTTATTTAATAGAGCGGCTGCGGGTATAAAAGGGCACCTGAAGAATAGTCATTTACTTCTTTGTCTGAAGGAGACGCAGGCAGGAATGTCCGAAGCAAAAATTTAAAGTGTCAAAAAGTACCTGATGGAGTTTGAACTTGACATCAAACTGAAGAGTTTGGTTCCAAAACGCGATAAACGCCATTTTGTAAAATATTGAGTTTCCGCCAAAATCAGTTGTATCTGGTCGGTATTGAAAAGTACATTTTTAATTTTACGCAAAATGCGATATCCGCCGTGTTATTCTGTCATGTTTTCTCGCTGCTCACTCTATGTTGTCATTACTATTCTGTGTTTTTATTCTTATTTATTTATTTTTGTTGGTCCTAAATAAAGTGGAGTTAATAATGTTGTGAAGAGGTTCTGTGTTTTTGTGTTCATGGGTTCAGAGGAATCTTAATGAAAAAATTAAAAGCAGCCATACATTTGTGTAGAATTTTTTTTAGTTTTATTTTATTTTGTTGTATTCACTGCCATTTCACAACTACAAGATTATGTCAACAACAAGATTAGTAATTGAAAATTACCCCATGATTTACTCACACTCAAGCCAGTAGGGCTGCACGATTAATCGAAATTAAATCGCAGAGGCGATAAATTAGGCAGAAGCTGCGATTGTCATGCGTATCCTTCAGTAAACGTCTCAGGTTACACATGTGTAACGAGATGCTGCGTCCCCCCCCGGGCGCTATGAAGCTTGAATGTAAAAACGACAATGAACTTCACATTGGCAGGCGGCAGCCTATGACTTATTTAATAGAGCGGCTGCGGGTATAAAAGGGCACCTGAAGAATAGTCATTTACTTCTTTGTCTGAAGGAGACGCAGGCAGGAATGTCCGAAGCAAAAATTTAAAGTGTCAAAAAGTACCTGATGGAGTTTGAACTTGACATCAAACTGAAGAGTTTGGTTCCAAAACGCGATAAACGCCATTTTGTAAAATATTGAGTTTCCGCCAAAATCAGTTGTATCTGGTCGGTATTGAAAAGTACATTTTTAATTTTACGCAAAATGCGATATCCGCCGTGTTATTCTGTCATGTTTTCTCCCTTTCTTTCCAAACCTTGACAAACGCCAGTCTCCCTTCTCTGCAGAATGCGATACATCTGCTCAACCAATCACAGTGCACCATTCCACGCATTGTAGACAGTAATGGCGGCGCTTTGAATACACCCGGCCTACTAGATTTCCTCATCTACTTTGTACTTTGTGATCAACAAACAAACAAAAA
>NW_015663673.1:0-330 GCF_001515625.1 Sinocyclocheilus rhinocerous
TCTGTCCCTTTCTAGGTTAGGTCCTCGATGGGCACCCCCTCTGCTAGGTTCAGAAACCGGGTGCTTGGCTTGCAGTGTTTATTTCACTCGTCGATATATGTCCAGATGGTAAGAAGCCGGGTTTCGGCTTCATACTTTCCGGATCATGCGGCCCTAACACAGGCTTCTGCGGGAGCCTTCGTGATCATCAGGCCCCCGGCGTGTCACTGCCAAAATTTCCTGGACGTCCGGGCTGGGTTTACGCTTTCATGCTACCCTGACTGGTCTACCGTATCTGGGTCGCCCTGAGGGGCTTCCCGATCACCAGGATATCCCCTCTTGCTGAGGCAT
>NW_015663673.1:445-550 GCF_001515625.1 Sinocyclocheilus rhinocerous
GGGTTGTATTTGAGCTTGCCTCTCCCGTTTGGCCCAGTACTGCCGGGTATCTGTAAACGAATGCTTGGAAAACTCTAAAATCCAAATACTATGGTAAGTGTACAC
>NW_015663674.1:0-546 GCF_001515625.1 Sinocyclocheilus rhinocerous
TCAATGTATTGCTCCAGAGACCAGTTTATTTTTCCTCCAGGTAGCTAGGAACAAATGGGTTTGTTTATTCCATGACGAAAAATGTCTTTGAGCGCCACGTCATTAAAATCCACATGATTGGAAAGTTCAAGAAACTCAATAACATAGTCCTCGATAGACTGATCACCTTGACGAAGGCGGAGGAGACGAACAACTGCTGGGTTCATTTTAACGGTTGTGTATTCTGTAATGAGTCCACTGAAGGCGAGCGTAGTGAGAACCCATGTGCAGTTTTATTCTAAGTGATTCAAACATCCAAGCATAATCCAAACAATAAATGAAGACTTGACTAGACTTGACGAGGCATGAACAGACTTAACTCACTGACAGCAGATTACAACTTCAATACACGACCAAAAACAATGGGAACATGAGGGCTATTTGTACCAAACAAGAAGGGTCACATGACACAAACCAACCAATAGTCAAACAGAACTGAGAACCACATGACAAGACCATAAACCTATAGGTGCGTTCGACTTGAAGCACGGCTACAGACGGCAGTCA
>NW_015663675.1:0-332 GCF_001515625.1 Sinocyclocheilus rhinocerous
CAGTCATAAGTAGCACAGGTATATTTGTAGCAATACCCAACAATAGTACACTATGGGCCAAAATTATCAATTTTTCTTTTATGCCAAACATCATTAGGATATTAAGTAAAGATCATGTTCCATGAAGATATTTAGTAAATTTACTACCGTAAATATATCGAAACTTAATTTTTGATAAGTAATATGCATTGCTAAGAACTTCATTTGGACAACTTTAAAGATGATTTTCTCAATATTTAGATTTTTTTGCGCCCTCAGATTCCAGATTTTCAATAGTTGTATCTCAGCCAAATATTGTCCTATCCTAACAAACCATACATCAATGGAAAGCT
>NW_015663675.1:413-590 GCF_001515625.1 Sinocyclocheilus rhinocerous
TTCAAAAAATTGACCCTTATGACTGGTTTTGTGGTCCAGGGTCACATTTATATTATCAACTATATAAACTAACTTCACATGTTTGACTTGCACTGATATGGCAAGATGTCTTCTTTTAGTTGTCCTCTTTCACAGACAGCTCTTTTCACCTTGCTGTGTAAATGTATTTAAATTCAT
>NW_015663676.1:0-2240 GCF_001515625.1 Sinocyclocheilus rhinocerous
TTGGTATATTAACATTATATCAGATAATGAAATTACGGTATTTAAATACGTTTCTTGTTTTAGAAATACGTAAATCCTAAAACATTGCTACCGTATTTTTTACAGTAAAATTCCGGCAACCACAGCTGCCGTTTTTTTACCGTAAATTTTACGGAATTTTTCTTTGTGATTTTGAGCACAGTTACAGATAGTGTTGAGATCTCTTCTAAAACTGATTACTACCCATCCAACAAAAATGTTCTAAGAACGTTATAATGTTCCCACTAAAGCGTTATTTCTGAATGTGCTCTAAACATTCCATTTGATCATTTTGCAAACATTATGGGAATGTTACTTTTAAATGTTCTCTGAACATTCCGAAACAAATAGTGACAAATGTTAGCCGAATGTCCAAATAGGATGTTTCAGAAAACACAAACGTCGTATAAATGTTTTTGAGAACATTAGAAAAGACTAGACAACATTGAAAGAACATTCTATTAATGTTACTATAGGAACGTTTGTTCATAACTGAGAAAACCTTACCAGAACGTTCTGAGGATGTTCCCTGTTATAGGGTCTTTTTGTTTTTCAGGAGAAATATCTGAAAGCAGGCAAAAGTCTCATTTTACCATTTCACCAGACTGCATTTTATATATGTTGTACCTGGAAAAGTGATGACTTTCTTTACTTATTCTTGACTTATGTTGAAGGCTTCAATAAGTCATAAACGCTCACAGGTTGGTATTATTCTTGGATAGCAGGTTCCTCGTTTAGGAGAAATGGTGTTGAACATTTGCTGTATGAATGGACATTTATTTTTACGTGTGTTGTTTTTGGTCAGATTCACTGTCTAACGCACCACAGGACAGCCGTGCTGTTTTTACCCGAGAGGAACCACATTCAAACATCCTCAAAAAGCCTGTACAGTATTGTTAAAATAAATTATCACAGTTATGGATCAGTGCAATAATTGCCTGGTCTTTAAATGCTTTTTAAAAGTTCTTGTTTACATCTTAGATGTTTCAGTCTCTTGGGTAGAAATATAATAAGACTTTAAATCAAAATTCATTTACTTGAGATGCAAAATGAAGACATGAAGTCCTGTTTTCTGAGAAATTAAGTGAGTTTATGCTTAAAACAAGAACAAATATCTGTCGATGGGGTATGAAAATGTGTTTCTGAGCCCACTGATATCTGTTCTCATTTTATCATAAACTCTCTTAATTTTTATCAGTTTCTCAGAAAAAAGGTCTTAAGAACTCCTAATTCTCCCTTTCACAAATGAAGACCTTAAAAGGTCTTAAATCAGTCTTATAGTGTTTAAAATGAAAATTCTGTCATCATTTACTCACCCTCAAGTTGTTCCAAACATGTATGAGTTTCTTTCATCTGTTGAACACAAAAGAAGATATTTTGAAGAATGTTGGTAATCAAACAGCTGACGGTACCCATTGACTTCCATAGTAGGGGAAAAATACTATGGAAGTCAATGGGGACCAGAAACTGTTTGGTTACCAACAGAATTAAAAAAATGTTTTTGTGAAGTATCCCTTTAAATTCATATTGCACATACTGTTTACATATTTAACTGCATAAATATCTTCCTCAGTATTTTTGTCTTGTTTTTGTTGTTTTTCTTTTCTAGGAAGGAAATTTGGTCCATTTGCTCTAAACTTTTTTTATAGGCTGCTTCTCATCAGCTGTGTAGACGTTTTAGGAAGTTAAAAGATACAAAAACACAAGTGATTTACTGCATCAATTTTTCATATATTAAGGCATACTTGCTTGTCTTTATGTTTGACTAAGCAATGCGTCCAAGACTCATCTGCGTCGTTTAGTCGGCGGCCATGGCCAAAAATAATGACTGTGTTTGACTGACCTTGTGCGCTCAGCTAACCCACAGTCACTTAGCGGCTAGTCATGAGGAACACACCCGCTTAACCTGCACACCATTTGTCTTTCTGGGGCCAGACGGGAGAAGAGACGAGTCACTGAATGAGTCACCCACACTCAATATTTGTCCGCTCCGCCTGGAGTCCAGCAGATTGAGTTTGACTATAGGGGAATCAGAGGTTCCTGCGTCATGACACGACCATGAGGCCAGTTTGAGACATCAGACATCAGACGCTTTAAGTGTTAAAGACCAGTGAACTGTGATTAATAAGATGAACATCTTAAGCACTTTACATGCTGCTCTAATGCAGTTTCGCATGAGTGCTTAGGAAAATGTATGTGATAATGAAAAAATTAATTACATT
>NW_015663677.1:0-327 GCF_001515625.1 Sinocyclocheilus rhinocerous
AATGTGCGGAGGGTTAAGCTGTGCTGTTGTTGGCTGCCACAGTAATGGTAATAAGCTAAGGAATTCCTTTAAAGGGTTAGTTCACCCCAAAATGAAAATTATGTAATTAATTACTCACCCTCATGTCTTTCCAAACCCGTAAGACCTCCGTTCATCTTCGGAACACAAATTAAGATATTTTTAATGGAATCTGAGAGCTCTCTGACCCTCCATAGACAGATATTACCACGATCAACGCACAGAAATGTAGCAAGGACATCGGTAAAATAGTTCATGTGACATCAGGGGTTCAACCACAATTTTACAAAGCTATGAGAATACTTTTTT
>NW_015663677.1:339-483 GCF_001515625.1 Sinocyclocheilus rhinocerous
TCAACTTCAATTTTGCGAAGCTACGAGAATACTTTTTGTGCGCAAAGAAAACAAAGATGACGACTTTATTCAACAATTCTTCTCCCCCGAGTACTGTCTTTCCGCCATTTTGGAGAGTATCACAACGCATACGCACGCTTTACC
>NW_015663678.1:0-500 GCF_001515625.1 Sinocyclocheilus rhinocerous
TTGACTGATGCGGAAGAGCTGGTCATGAACGGAGATTTCGGCGGCGGCGTGACTAAGTACCTCCTTGGAGTGGGAGGTGAAAGTAGATAGAGTGCGAATGGCCTGACTGTTACTCTCCCACATGGACTGGGCCCAGTGAAGAGCGCGGCCGACGAGATGAGAGATCATGAAGGCAACTTTGGCGCGGTCATTGGGAAAGGCGGGTGACTGCATCTCGAAGTATAGGGAACATTGTAATAAGAAGCCACCACAATCCGCCGCCTCACCGGAGAAGATAGCGGGCCGTGCCATGGGACTGTGGGAGGCAGACACAACGGGTGTACGGAAGGCTTGGATTAAATCCTCCAGTGAAGTGGGGTTCTGTGGTTGTGGCTCCATGGAGAGTTTGGGGTGGTCTGGTCTTCTGTCACAATACAGAAGGAGACCCAGAACGGAGAGATAAGGTTAACCGGGTTCTTTATTGAACAGGGGCTGCGGGAAGAGACGGAGAGCAAACGGTT
>NW_015663679.1:0-852 GCF_001515625.1 Sinocyclocheilus rhinocerous
CTGCCCTTTTTCTTCCTCGAGAGAAAGTGCCCTTTTTTCTGAGTTCTTTTTTTCTTTTTCTTTTTTTTATAAATGAATATATGTGTATGTTTCTGTTTGCGCACAGCTTTCCCTGTCAAACAAATAAAAAAATCAAAATATCAGGTCGGGTCGGGAAATGTTGAGAGACTCGAGTTCTGATGCTTTGATAGCACCCATTGATCGGCACATCACAGTCAGGCAGGGAGCCGCAGAAGTGAAGCCCTCCCTCCCTTTCCAGTTGTGTTTGTCTTGCTGTGGAAGTGAGTGGTGATGAACAAAGACTAAGCTACCTGTGCCTCGAATTACAGCTAATTTTGCAAAAGGCAAATAGGCATATAGTTAATTTGTCATGCTACCTAGTTACCATGTAAGTTAGCTAAAGTTTAGCTAAGGCAATAGGAAGTCTACTAGGTTAGACCAGTGCGCGTTCTTTCACTGCATGATTCAGTTTATTAAAATGCATTTAGAATGATCACAAAATTCAAGATATGGGGGCAGAAATGTATATATTTATATCATTTCATATAGTTAATCAGTAGGCTATCACGCAAAGACTGACGGGTTTTTTTCCACCAAAAAGCAGCATGATTACAAATGTGATATTGATTTTATACAGCAGTTCAATAAACAAGAATTTAATATTAAGACACTCACGTTTTAGACACAATATTCACCGCTTTTGCTCTATTTCGCCAACAAATATAATTCCAATTTGCGTCTAAAATTTTGCCAACAAATATAATTCCAATTTGCCTCTCTGTGCAACATGACGCTGTTTTGTTCTTAAATGAATCAGCCGTTTAAATGATTCGGTTCAGTCGCAATGACTCA
>NW_015663680.1:0-806 GCF_001515625.1 Sinocyclocheilus rhinocerous
TCGGCCATCGGCCTCCCTGCTTTCCAAGATATCGGCATCGGCTGTTAAAAAACCCATATCGGTCGACCACTAATATTAATTAACTACATGTACTTACTATATGGTTAGGGTTAGGATTAGGGTTTGTTTTAGGGTTACTTGCATTCAGGGGTGTGAACTAACAAATTACAAATACTCACGTTACAGTAATTAAGTAGTTTTTATCAGTAATTGTACTTTTTTGAGTAGTTTAAAAATTGTGTACTTTTACTTTTACTTGAGTACATTTTAAGTGATGTATCTGTAATTTTACTCCGCTATTTTCCTCCGTTTGTGGTCGTTACATGCTTATTTTAATTTTATTTTTATCCATCAACGTGATTGGATAGAGAGATAGTAATCTCGTGACTTTCCTCAAATCAAATTGTGCATAGAAAACTTTAACCGCCAACTGTTTATCATGGCTGCTGGAAGCGCATTCTTCAAGCATCAATTCAGTCACATCTTCCTCTAACTTAATATGTTAAGAGGTAAGTTTCGGATTTCTGCTTACTAAATGATTTATATATATGTGTAACGCGTGTTGTTTCTATATATGAGCGTCACAGTTCTTACCACGCTCTGGCTCGTGGGTTCTTGGCTTTGATCCAAGGAGGACACCGACAGGTACAGTGTTAACTCCCGCAAGTGCCACGTTCGGTAAATTCCCACTCACTTATGAGACGAGCGTTCTGCGCTGCCTCGTCGCTCTCTCGCGTGCGTTCTGCAGCAGTCACTTGGATAAGCCGTTGTTGCTTGTTGAACTTGTTGACTTTTGATGAGTTTGA
>NW_015663681.1:0-161 GCF_001515625.1 Sinocyclocheilus rhinocerous
TGTTTGTGGCATGCGCCGGAAAGATGCTCAAGGAGACAGAGACGCACTAAAGCAGCGCATTCTGTTGTTCTTTATTTTTCAAAGGCATGACATTTTGTAGTTATTTTGAACATAACGTTACACAATTAAAAATATACATTTTACCATACGACTATAAATGA
>NW_015663681.1:458-600 GCF_001515625.1 Sinocyclocheilus rhinocerous
AATGTCCTGCTCGCACTTGCCAATTTAATGGCAGAGAATGGTGACTTTAGTTTTTTGTTTTTTTTGAAGCGGATGCATATCTGTCTTAAAATAATCCTATGCGTCTCGTGGCGTATATTCCAAGCATTCTGAAGGTATACTG
>NW_015663682.1:0-1312 GCF_001515625.1 Sinocyclocheilus rhinocerous
AAAGCTCCGTTGATACTGTAAATGTTCTTTGCTCACTTTCCTATATTATTTACTCGTTGTTTGAATAAACGTTGAAATTAAATAATTAATCGGCCTAATGTTTTTATTAAATTGTGATCACGTTAAATAGCCTACAGTTTCAGTCGTATTAAAAACATTTCGTGACATGACACACATTATCTGGTACTCGTTTAAAAACACGGGTTTATGATGTGCTTTGTTAACAGATTACACTAACATTATACTTTAAAGCCTTGCTCTGAAAAAAAAAAAGTTTTCAAAATCATCCCCCCCTCTGCTTTTTTCACAAATCGCACCCTGTATAGATTATTACAGAAGTTCTAAGCGGCCATGCATTATTATTTTTTTCCTTCTTGTTTTCTCGTGATCACGACTTAACTTTCTCGTGATCTCAACATAACCAGTTGTTTTCTCGTGATCACAACTTAATTTTCTCGCGATCTCGACATATCAAGAGTTGTTGTTCTCTAAATTACACAACTGCGCCAACAGGTGGCAGAATAGAACTATTGATGGGGAGTTCTATACTGTATATCCACTAGATATGCATCGTGAGCAGTGTTGTGCAAGTTACTTCCAAACTGTAATACATTATAGATTACGTTTGGGACAGAGGACCTTCTTCATGATAGGCTATCTATAATTTGTGCCGTTCATTACTGACATTTAACTAACTTATAAATGTTAAATGCTTGAATAAATATGATCATTTTGCTTGAAATTTTATGTTATCGTTACGTTACTGCTGCATGACTCATCACTGTTTCTAATTTACAATGACGGTAGCCTACAGCCCATTTGTAATGTGCATCTTTCTTATTTTTAATCTTTATTGTTAATAAATGTATATTAATAAGAAATGTGATTTACATATGTGTATAATTTAGTTCAGTGATGATATACAGTATTGAAGCCTAATCTTTTGTATTTTCTACATTTCTTTGTAAACCACACACACTCACAGCATCCAGTCTTGTAAACGCACATTATATCACAGCCTATCCTACATGACTAATAAAAATCACAAACAAATTATTATAATTTATTATTATATATAGCCTAATTTTATTTCAAACGAACGAGGAAAATAAAGTGAGTTGAATCCTAATTTTATTTCAAACGAACTAGGAAAATTAAGTGAGTTTAATCCAAGCAGTTTAAGATTTTTAGAATAGGCTAGTTCTTCTCTGCATTCTTCTGAAGGCGTTCCGCCTGCGTTTGCTGTGTTGAATGCTTTGTTGTTGGACCATTTAAACATGTTAATTACACAAATAAAATGTTTAGCGTAGCC
>NW_015663683.1:0-498 GCF_001515625.1 Sinocyclocheilus rhinocerous
TCTTACAAAATGTTATTCCTACTGACAACATGTAATTATGTAATTGAATTGTCATTTCCTCATAATATAATAATATTATGGATTATCAATATATATTTGTAGGCCCCCCTCGTTGAGGGCCCCAGTTCCACTATTACCCCCTGTCCGACACACCTGTGCACAAAATTCAAAACCAGAAACAACAAACTAGCGAAATACTATCTTGAATCATTTAAAGCTGAATTGTTCAATCAGTTATTTAAAACAATGTGAATATGACAAAATGAAACAGACTCACGAAGTAATGTCCCCCCTTGTTATTTTCCCTCCTCTCGACTCCAGTCCAGCGGGTGGCGCTAAAACACAGACGCTTCCTCTCGACTCCAGTCCAGCGGGGGGCGCTAAAACACAGACGCTTGTTTGCCAAACACCATTAAACCTCGAGGAAGAAGTTCAGTTTCACAGCGCTCTCTATTGTTTTGTTGTGATGCTGGTTTAATACAAACTGTTAGAAATGTT
>NW_015663684.1:0-886 GCF_001515625.1 Sinocyclocheilus rhinocerous
AAAAAGTTTCACAATAAAACAATTACAAACACATAAAACAAACACAATTTTGCCCTACATTCAGATGATTACAAATATGTGACAAACAAAACAAAACAAAACAAAACAAAACAAGAATTTACTCATAGCAAGTACGTTTCCTTTAGAGTAGACCATAAAAGGTTTACAAAAAAGAATACCCAATTTTAGTCTAAGCTTTTTTTTTAATTTTTTTTTTAAAGTTTTTCAACGTGTACATAACATCCCAGTTTGTCATCCAACCATATACCCAAGTATTTGTAACAATTTACTCTTTCAATAGATTCTCCTTGTAAAGTTGAAATAGGGTGATCTGTTTCGTTTTTAGTTCAGTTGAAATAAAATTTATATTTATACACTGAGTTCTTTCTGATAAATAATTATTGAACCGATTTAGAGCCATTTCACTAAAACCTATACAGCTTAGCCTCTGCAATAAAAGTTTATGATCTACAGAGTCAAATGCTTTAGAGAGATCTACAAATAACGCTGCACAATGTTGTTTACTATCCAAGCATTTAACAATATCATTTGTAACCAGCATAGCTGATGTAATAGTACTATGACCTGATCTAAAGCCTGATTGAAATTCATTTAAAACTTCATTTTCAGTTAAGAAATGTTTCACTTGATCATTAACAAAAGATTTAAATACTTTTGCCATAACAAAAATAATAAAATCTAATAAGTTTTTAATTGTTTTGTCCATGTCACAGTGTAAGCCTAACACATTGTTTTACGTGAAATCCTATGTAAAATAATAGTAAAAACGATAATAAAATAGGCCAATATGATTTACATTAATGATGTGAAATTTATTAATAGTAATATAATATAATATAATATAATATAATATAATATAATATAA
>NW_015663685.1:0-871 GCF_001515625.1 Sinocyclocheilus rhinocerous
GAGGGGGCCCGTGATTGGCTGTGGAGTAGATTGACTGGAGCGCCACCACGCCCCTCACTTATTAGCGCCGTTATTTAGTTGAGCTTTCCCGTAAATTCCATGCATTACCAGATTGAAACGTAAAGTCTGAATTTGGTTTACCAATCAAATGCATTTATTCTATATTTGACTTTTGAACGATATGCGCACGTATCTATCAGGTGATCGCTGCCCAGTATGTCTGCATTCACCTCTCTTCACTTTGTTCTGGAGTAATCTGGAAATGGTCGCGCAAAGAACAACATTCCAATAAGTAAAAATTTCAGCAATTCTAAAAGAGAGAGGGGCTCAAAAAACGAAAAACTTCAAATACAAACAACATAAAAAACATGACTTCGTAAATTCCCCAGCTATCAGATTATTTTACTAAAGCTGATGATGGAGTGGAAGTTGCTGGAACAGCAAGTGAACCGGGCACATGGAGCAGATAAAAACAGTGTCATCGTCCACACAGATTTTAGGTTAGTTTGATTATTAACTGGATTTATATTGTTTTTGTGTTTGAACAAACTATATTCATTTAAGGGTTGGGAGATAATCCGGTAGAAATATATCAATCGTTGATTGAAGCGCGTCATGATGTAGTCTAAGCTTATAATTTCAAGGCGTGCGTTTTGAGTTTTAAAACAAATGGTTTATACTGTTCATGGACATTACGCTGCGGGGCAGAATTCATTCTGGTAAATGCGTGCGTTAAAACGGGTTCTACCTGATAGGCTACGCGCGGCGTGCACCTGCTCGTATTACTGACTAAACTTTCGCTTGTACTTAAACGGTCAAATACACTTAGTTATGTGTCAAAATGCCCGTCTTTGCGAGTATCCTCGTAAAC
>NW_015663686.1:0-524 GCF_001515625.1 Sinocyclocheilus rhinocerous
ACAGTTTTCTTAATTATTGGAACAAATATTTAAGTATTACTCCGCTGACAGTCAGTAGTTTTCTTACTTGATCCAGAGTATGTGAGCGGAGTGGAGCGGCAACAATTTCCCCTCCGCGCTCCGAGCATTTAATAATCACTCCGCTCCGGGTTCACCATTTCCCGCTCCCGCTCTACTCCGCGCTCACTGATACCAGAAACAACGCTCCGCCTTCGCTCCCTGGCTAAAGTATTTCAGTATGTTTGAAATGTTATGTTCATAACGTAGCCTATATTAAAATAAAATAACAGGAAAGTTTCAAAGTGGCTTAAGCTATTGTGTGCAAACTTTTTTTTCCTACCACATGCCAAACTAATAACATGGTTGTCAGCATTAAAAGGTATAATTGCTGCTTTCTGCTGTGCAAATTTAGTTTGTGATGAAAATAACAGTACATTTTCGTCAGTTATTTTATCTACAGATCGATGCATTTCTTACAGATTTCTGCTCATTCAAAATCAGATACAGATGAAGTAGTACTGTAA
>NW_015663687.1:0-516 GCF_001515625.1 Sinocyclocheilus rhinocerous
ACGATGACAAAATTCGTATTTAGAAGATATAAGCATTCAAAACTTGCACAGTCTCTCACTTCCGGCAAAATGAATCAACGGTTTTGATGACGTCACCCTTCACTTCAGCTTCTCATCAAACTTTCTGTCTAATCAAATGCTCTCTAGAATCTGAAATGTCCCGCCCCTACACTATAAATAGACGCTGAAACAGGGCTGAAATAGGTCACTTGTTCACAGAATTAGTATTTTCTGTATCCACAAGTTTCCTACGCCCCATGAGGCCTTGCGTCAAAAGTGGGAGCGTCTTCCGGTTCGAAGCAAACAAGCGGGACGTGACACTCATTCATTCAACAGTTGACAGTCAGTCATTAAAGATTTAGCGATCCAAACTTGCTAACGATCGAACGAACTTAAAATTAAAGATCGATCCAAACTTGCTAACGATCGAACGAACTTAAACGAACTTAAAAAGGGTGAAATTGCTATTTTGTAGCCTGTGATGGTAAGGCGATGAACAATTTGAAAAGCTCAGAG
>NW_015663688.1:0-320 GCF_001515625.1 Sinocyclocheilus rhinocerous
GGTGCTTTTTTGTAAATTCCAAGTGTGTTTTCATGTGTCTTAACTTAAGAAAGTATTGAGTCTTGCCAAACCACCATAAAGCCCAGATCGGTGGAGTGTTGCAGTGATGTTTGTCCTTCTGTAGGTTTCTCCCATCTCCACATATGATCATGGAGCTCAACTAGAGTGGCCATCAGGTTCAAGGTCACCACACTAACCAAAGTCCTTATCCATCAATTGCTCAGTTTGACCAGGAGGCCAGCTCTAGGAAGAGTCCTGGTTGTTTCAAACTTCTTCCATTAAGGGTAACAGAGACTACATGCTTCTATGAACCTTCAATG
>NW_015663688.1:367-504 GCF_001515625.1 Sinocyclocheilus rhinocerous
ATTTTTTTCTGAACTCTTCCACAGATGTGTGGCTTGACGCAAACCTGTTTCTGAGATCTACAGTCAATTTTTTTGACCTCAGGACCTTTTTTTTTTTGTTCTGATATGCATTATCAGCTGTTAGACCTTTTATTAAG
>NW_015663689.1:0-902 GCF_001515625.1 Sinocyclocheilus rhinocerous
AAGCTGCTAGAGACTGGAGATTGGAAATAGGATTATTATTGATTACCAATTATTTATATTTATGATTTATATTATTTGTACAGGCTTTACATTTTTATTTCAATGTTGTAATTAGTAATTCATTTAATTTTATCTTTGAAGCAGATTTCTTAGGTGACAGCATTAATTAAAGTTTCTAAAGGGTTCTTAAGGGTCTAAGGGCTCCATCAAGCCACTCCCATAATAGCTGTCACCGCTCAAATTAATGCACGACTCAGATTAACTGTATAGCATGTGTGCAAGACTCCAATACAGTTATAAAGTAATTATTTCATCACTAATAAATCTTTCAATGAGTAAAACTGGCTGTGTCTATAGTATTATAGACAACACAACATTATTATATTATTTTCAAATTAATTTTTAAAGTATTGTCCCTGGACCAAATAGGGTACTCTTGTAATAAAGTAGCAGTGGTTGGGACCGATTTTACGTGTCAATTCTGCTTAAAAAGATGTGATCTAATCCTGTTTACATTAAATAAGCTGCTCCTGAGCAGGTTTAGGTTACGGACCTATGACAGCAAGTCTAGGATGAGCTTTATTACACTGCTATTTGTGCAGTGTGCACATGTCAAAAAAAAAAATTTATTTTGATTTGAAGCTTGTGATATATAAGTGCGCACATCAACTCGATCACTTTATTTAGCGTTCATGTAAACACTACAATCAGATTCATCAATCGAAATGAATTCAGTCAGAATGAACCAAAAATGGTGCATGTAAATATATCACAACTTAATTTTTGATTAGTAATATGCATTGCTAAGAACTTCATTTGGACAACTTTAAAGGGGACTTTCTCAATATATTTTTTTTATTTTTTTTACCCTAAGATTCCAGATTTTCAAATAGCTGTATCTT
>NW_015663690.1:0-614 GCF_001515625.1 Sinocyclocheilus rhinocerous
GGAGTAACGCGTTACAAAAGTAATAATATTACAGTAGTATATTACGTTTCGCTGTAACGCAGTAATATCACGCATTACTAATAAAATTTGGGTAATATTATTACTCGTTACAATCTCAGTAACGCAAGTTACAACAACATATTACTAACACCGCAAAACAGCACCAGAGAAAAAAATCCGCGGGTAAAATAGTTTGTCTATCTTCTGTTGCTGGAATTAGATGGTTGAGATGACTGCAGAGAAGGATTCTACATTTGTGAGATGGACCACTGACACTGTTATTTTCTGTTCATCGGAGAAAAGGATAAGAATGCTTAGCAATATGTGCGACACCAAACTCTCAACATGGAGAAATAGCACGAGTAAAACCTGGAAACACCTAGACTGGTGCCACTAACACTAAGCTATCGGAGAGAGCTGCGGGGTCGGAGAAGAGAAAAAAGGCGGCGGACGAGCGCAGACAAGCAACAAAAATTAAGTTTAAAGGCGGCGGACGCAGACAAGCAATAAAAAACACGTATAACTAAAAATAACAAAATCTGTTTTTGTTAAATCATAGTATATATGAGTATGCCGTTCCGCGCCGTATGGCGCGCTGTGAGGATAATTAAAAT
>NW_015663691.1:0-1396 GCF_001515625.1 Sinocyclocheilus rhinocerous
GATCTTCATTCAGGAGTGTTATATTCAGAGTGATGATACAGTGATAGAGTAATATCTGATATCTGGAGTCTGATCTCGCCAGTCTAACACCAGCCTGATTCACCCAGAACAGCTAAATTCTCTCAGAACTGATCCAATCATCACAAGAGTCTCCAGCATATGAATACAACTGACAGGAGAGAGTCACAGAGCGGCCTGCACTGATCTCAGTCTGTGAGGATGAGACTGAAACACAAAATAACACACAAATCACAGACTCTTTAATTATCAGGAGAGCTTAAATTAAGAAATTGCCTTTTTTAAATTGACCACATAATCATAAAATTACCATGAAGAACATGCAGATCAACACGAGCATCAGTTCCTTGTTGTTCTCCATTCACATATTGTCTGCAGGTGTAAGATCCATAATCTTCTTTTGAGATGTTGTTGATGTTCAGAGAGCAGTCAGACCCCAGACTCAGTCTCTCATGTCTCTCTGTGTCTTTCTTCTTTATCCCTAAATAAATCAGTTCAACTGTTGCTGAATAACTGTTATAGTTCCATACAGTTGATTTGCAGTCAGGAAGAGCATTATCACAGGGCAGACGGACATCTTCACCAGAACTGATGAACACATGAGTCTCATCCACTCCACTGGTACCTGAAACACAAGAACATTTGAGTGATAATTATACTATATATTAATAAATGAAACTTTATTGTATGCATATATACTTTGAACTCTTTCACGGGAGTTTAAAGAGCATTTAGAAGTGTGTTTACCTGTGAGAAGTGAAGAGAGAAAGATCAGTCCCAGCAGACACAAATGACACTCATCAGACATTTTCTCTTTCTCTCAGTCTTCCTCTTCATTATATGCTCTCAACTCTTTCTTTAAATACTATCAGCTCTTCCTGTGTTTCTTCACTTCCTCTCATCTACAGACTGAGTGATATTCTGATAGAGTTGCCATTTAGTGACAGTGCAAGTGCATAATGAAGAAGTGCTGCTTCACTTATCTCTTGTAAATCTCTCTCTTTTAAATCTCCCTACAAGCTTTCATTATATGCTCTCAACTCTTTCTTTCTTTAATATCAGCTCTTCCTGTGTTTCTTCACTTCCTCTCATCTACAGACTGAGTGATATTCTGATAGACTTGCCATTTAGTGACAGTGCAAGTGCATAATGAAGAAGTGCTGCTTCACTTATCTCTTGTAAATCTCTCTCTTTTAAATCTCCCTACAAGCTTCACTTGTATCTCTTGTTTTTTTAATATAACCATAACCAGTAACCTGGGGAAACACAAGACTCTGACACAACAGTGGTTGTGAAACATGTTCTTCAGAACGGTATATTGTCATCCACACTGACTCAACACACATCTTCTCTGAACACAAACTATTGCATTACTGTT
>NW_015663692.1:0-1228 GCF_001515625.1 Sinocyclocheilus rhinocerous
GACCCAACACCTGATGCGTCAGATCACAGCAGCGTCCAACAAACCGCTGTGACGAAACCACTCAAGTTCCTGAAAGTGCTGTCTTAGTCGTCTGCTGCTCCTCCGAGGAACACCAGATCAGTTCTGACATCCTACCTGTCTCATCCCAAACTCCAGTCCCTCAACTTCTGGGTGACCTCATTGAGAAAGGTATAGCAAGAAAGTTTTACCTCTCCATCATCATCGCATGCCACATCAAAGTCGAACCCCTCCTGGACACGGGAGCCGACATCACTCTAATGTCAACTGAACTCCTTGAAGAAGTCCAAGAAAAAACAAAGAGGTCTAATAGCCCCCTCAAACTTGAAAGGTGCGAGCTGAACCTTCAAGCATATTCCCACACAGGCCTACAGCTAAAACATATGGCCCCAATTCACCTAACTGTGGGACCAATGGACCTTGTTCACCCAATATACGTCTCACCACTCAAAACGTATCCACTCCTCATTGGAAAAGACCTGCTTAATCGCTTTGAACCCTTAATTGACTTCAAGCAACTAAAGATATGGACGCAAGGCCGTGAGCCTCTACCCTGCCAGTCAGTACCAACGAGTCGCAGTGTCAAACCACAGACACCGCCGCCAACTCACTGACTGATGCTGCAATGTCAAAGCCAGGGCCAGGGCCAAGCTCAACTCCAAGCAGCAAGAACCTGGACCCTTTCCTCTGCTCATTGCAGGCGCCTGACTCAGACTCAGGCCTCCTTCGAATCATGACTGCCATAAATGTCCACGACACCTCAGTGTCCAACACAGCATTAACCCTGTGGGCGGAGAACTCAGCTATCAGCCTGAAGCTATTCAGAGCATTGAATCAAGGACAGCAGAGCCTCCCACATGTCTCAAGACACAGCCGCTTCCATCACAGTCCCTGGTCAACAGCCATGGCTACCTCCAAGATCATCTGCGCTGTGGACATACGATGGAACAACAGACACCTGAGTCACTACTTCCTCGTTGTCCCCAACCTACCTCATGACATCTGCATTGGAGCAGACATCATGGTCCGCTCAACAAGGTGGAGACATGCTCACTTTCTACACATTCATCTTTCAGTCCAAGTTATGATGCAGGAATGTTTACCTTTCCCAGATTAAGTATGGAGCTATGGTTTGGACTGGAGCGGTGAGGTACGAGGATGTGTGCACACACACACATAAGGAAAGAGAGAGCGCGAGTGTCACACACAC
>NW_015663693.1:0-915 GCF_001515625.1 Sinocyclocheilus rhinocerous
ATTAAAAGGGGTCGTGTTTAGTCACTATTTAGAGTGGTATTTTTTTAACAATATTCACTCATCATGACCGTAAAATAGGTCATTCTAAGTCAATATACTGCAGTATTTACTCTCTCAATCAGTAGAAAATATTGTTAACACCCGGTCATGCATGAAAAAAAAATACCGTCATGTACCGTGAAACCGGTATAATTTTGGAAAATACCGTGATATAAATTTTTGGTCATACCGCCCAGCACTAATAAAACCCATTATAAACGAGGCATTTGTTGCATCCAGTGGGGACATAATTACTGAACGAGTGCACCTCAAAAATCTACATCATAACAGGAGTTCTGACCTTTGTCAAAAAAAGTCTTCTTTGTTGCCTTTTTCTCTATCACACTTTAGAAATCATCAGAAATTATATCAATTGAAAACTTAAAATCTCAAAATTCATTCTTTGAAAATCATTTTAAAATCAGACATTGCATTACCATGAAAATGGTACATCAATATCATGTTACAAAATGTTTTCATTCATGAATTATAAAAATGTAAGTTTGGATGGTGCACGTTCACGTCTATGTTCAAAAATGTGAGTGACAGTTGGGGTTAAGAATCTTCACACATTTGCACATGAAAATAAGACAAAAACACTGATGAAGAAGAACATCACGTTTTTGCAGTGTGATTATTAGAAGGTACAGTAAAAGTTATTTCCATCTTCTAGTAGTTGGAAACAGAGCTATTCAAGCCTTAAGCTTTTTTTATTTTTATTTTTTTATTTTTTTATTTGTTGGAAGTTGTATTTTCACATTTTGAAGCATTTCGCTAATACATTTGCAATTAGAGAACATTTTGGCATACTGTTTTACATTCAATTATGTCCTTAACTTTGATTGTTTTAAAAAGTCTTTAATGTACCTTACCTTC
>NW_015663694.1:0-819 GCF_001515625.1 Sinocyclocheilus rhinocerous
CAATCAAGCCTAGAAAAAACCCAGTGAACCACCCCTTTAAGCAAAAAGCTCTGATCGGGAGATTTTAAAATAATGACATCTGGCAACCGCAGCCATAAAGCAAATGCTAAATCCTCTCAAGTTTTCAGTATAAATAACCAGTGAGCGTATACTGCAGAAACTGAGATCACAATTTATCATGCAGCCCTATGAATTACCATAAACGATTCTGCTAATGTACTGGTTATGACTGCTGCTATAACACAATCTGCATTTTATAACATGCTATAGAAATAAAGACGAGTTGACCGATTCGTCCTAGTGACTGAAGCTTCATTCAGATTTGTTCATGTCTTAATTAAAACCATGTCTTCTTGCATTCATTCAGTAGCTTCACAATCAGTGAAATGCTTCAAATATTTATTCAAGGACACTGAATCTCAGTTGTCTCAGTTACGAGTGATGTGAAAATATTAAATATGAAATGAAGCCACTTTCAAAACTACAGGCAGGTGCATTTGTGTGTCCCATGTCTCAAGAGAGTAGAGAACAGAAACATACAGCATATTGGTTTTACACAATTCGAAATATACTAAAAACCAACATGCATTCTCGTCTTAGGACAACTTCGATTAACTTTTTTGATCCACATCAAACGTTGACCACTGTATAGTGTGTTTAGCATCTGATCAGGAACACAACGCTGACAGCTCAGTCTACAACCTTTCTTGTTGCCAGGTCTAAGTCTTAGCCTCTAAATGTGAGCAAGAGGAGTTCGAGCTCACCTTTGCTTGCTTCCCCTCCATCACAGCCACGCAGGAGTTGGTGGTTCCCAGGTCA
>NW_015663695.1:0-1725 GCF_001515625.1 Sinocyclocheilus rhinocerous
ACAGGGGAGAGTTTGCTCTTTTCCCAGTTGACCCGAAGACCCATATGGGCGAGGTGTCTGAACACCAGATCCCCGTGCTCGCACAACTGCACTCAAGAGTAACCTAGAACCAGTCAATCGTCGAGGTAGCTGAGGATACGGACACCTTGTTCCCTGAGAGGAGCCAGGGCTCCCTCCGCAACCTTCGTAAAGACGCGGGGAGACAGGGCCAACCCAAATGGGAGAACTTTGTACTGATATGCCTGCCCCTCGAAAGCAAACCGAAGAAACGGTCTGTGTCAAGGAAGAATGGAGACATGAAAGTATGCTTCTTTCAGGTCGATCGCTGCAAACCAATCCACCGGACGAATGCATTCAAAAATGCGTTTGGGCGTTTACATCTTGAACGGAAGTCTGTGAAGAGCTCAATTCAAGGCATGAAAGTCTAGGATTGGTCGTAACCCACCTGTTTTCTTGGGTACTATGAAGTAGGGGCTGTAGAAGCCGGACTTCATGTTGGCTGGAGGGACCGGCTCTATCGTGCACTTTGCCAGCAGAGTCGCGACCTCCGTGCGCATGATAGGAGCATCCTTGCCCACCATCGTAGCGCGAATACCCCGAAACCTGGGGGGACGCCTGGCGAATTGAATCACGTAGCCGAGCCTGATCATTCGGATGAGCCAGCGGGACGGACTGGAGAACTGTAGCCAGGCTCCCAGAAACTGAACCAGCGGGGTCAAAGGAACTACAGGCGTACCCACAGTGGGGCAGCGAGGGGGAACAGACGGCCCCGACATGGGAGGCGTAGCGTCCCTTAGTGAGGGTGGAGTGCGTGCACTCGTCTGATTCCGAGACAGGGAAAATGGGGCGTGAGAAGGCAATTCATTCTCGAGCCGGCTCTGCCTGGAAACTGGCAAAGGAAGAGGGGGACGAGAGCGGCGAGAAATCACGTCGCCTACTGTCATCCGCAGCCTCTTGGGACCCATTGCTTCTGGGCGGCAGATAATTGCTGGGCAAAACTCTTAACAACATCGCTGAAGAGACCAGCTTGAGAGAACGGGGAGTTGAGTCCGATCAGTCTCCCTCATGTCTGCCAGGTTCAGCCATAGGTGTCGCTCCTGGACCACCAAAGTGGACATCACCTGACCCAAGGAGCGCGACGTGACCTTCGTCACCCGGAGGGCGAGATCGTTAGCAGTGCGCGCCTCCTGCAAGACTTCCGGGTCAGCACTGCCCTCGTGCAGCTCTTTGAGCACCTTGGCCTGATAGACCTGGAGGGTGGCCATGGCGTGCAGGGCAGAAGTGGCCTGACCCGCAGCTCTGTAAGCCTTGGCCACAAGCGTGGATGAGAACTTACAGGCTTTGGATGGGAGCTCGGGACCACCACGCCAGGTGGAGGCGCTCTGAGGACACAATTGCATCACAACCGAGCGCTCCACTGGGGGCATCCCCGCATACCCTTTGGCCGCCCCACCATCGAGGGCAGTGAAGGCGGAGGTAGCACCAGAACGGTTTCGGGCAGGTAAAGGTGCCTTCCACGAACTGGTAACTTCCTAATGCACCTCCGGGAAGAAAGGAACCGGAGGGGGGGCGCTAGTGACCAGTGCGTGCAGCCCCCAAGAATCAATCGTCCAGCCTCAAGCGTTCGGGACAGGGTGGAAGATTCCACTCGAGCCCGATGCTCTCAGCTGCCCGGGAAAACATGGCCGTCAGCTCGGGATCAGACTCGGGCAACGCAGCCGAATC
>NW_015663696.1:0-596 GCF_001515625.1 Sinocyclocheilus rhinocerous
GTTTGAACATAAATGTGTGTTGGAAGTGTATGTACACATCCACCCGATAATGATAAAAATCCACCCAGTTTTTTTTTTTTTTTTTAATCCCTATTTTAAAATCCCCTTTCTCAAATCAGGCTGTTCTGAGATTCCTGTCAGATTGACGTAGTTCTGCACAGGCCCCTCCCACGATTGTTGATTGACAAGGCTCTGGTGCAGGGGAAGACAAACAAGTCTCCGATTAAGCGATTGAGGTGTTTTGTTGTTGGATGTAATAATGAATATAGCAGTCATCATTTACTCCCAACATCTGAGCGTTGGTTAACAAATTACTTGCATATTAACCTTATTAGCTAGGATAGTTACCATAATCCACCATTGCTTGTAACAGGCTAATTTAGCTAAACATATCCATTTTAAATAGCTTACATTTTACATCTTCACAAGCAAATCAACATTGTTTATAAATGCATCAAGCTATAACATGTACACTTTTCAGTCTTTAAAATTTTTTTATCTTTAGCAATGTTTACTTGTAACAACTATAAGTAACAAAGTTTACTTGCATCTTTAATTTAGCATGAGCACCTGCTAACTTTGCTTATAAATACAAT
>NW_015663697.1:0-374 GCF_001515625.1 Sinocyclocheilus rhinocerous
TGGGTTAAAATAATTTCTTAATATGAAATTCGAGTGGTATGACAACAAGAGATTAGACTGTACAGAAAATGAAATCTACACGCTTATACACACTATACTCATAGTCACGCAATGCTGATGTTGTTAACATTAACAATTTGAGAATAAAGTATAACAATAATAATAATTTGAACGGTTTGATGTGATGAGAGCTAATTTAGATTAAATCACCATTGGTAGCGCAATTTATTGTAATGTTTTTTTCTTCAGTTGGTCAGAACAAATGTGGCAGACTTGTTACTTGCTTGTTCAGATGACAATATCCGGTGAAAATGCTTACTTGGGTCATATATTCCAAGACGTAGGCTAGAATCTGTGAGTGCAAAGTACAATAT
>NW_015663697.1:429-551 GCF_001515625.1 Sinocyclocheilus rhinocerous
ACTGACTGCCACACATACTCCTCAAAACATTAGATTCATCCGTGCTGGAGCCGTGCCGGAGCACAACCCACGCAAGGAAGCTGCAATTGCAGGTTTTCAAACAGAGATGGCGACAAAGATGC
>NW_015663698.1:0-488 GCF_001515625.1 Sinocyclocheilus rhinocerous
ATGTATGTTTTTTAACATAATGTGTGTAGTAAAGGACAGCACATACTGTGTTAAATTATACACGTTTACACATCTTTGTGCAAACCTTTCGGACACATTTACTGTTAAAATCATCAACACAATGAATTAGTAAAAATTAACAAAAAAATGTTGTCCCAGACCTCACCCATTAATGTGTTAAAATTCAACACCGGTTGTGTCATTTTTAACACATCTTTTCTAACAGATTTTTTTCTGAGGATGAGAGAGCAGTTTGCCATTGAGAAAGCTAACATCTATGGATTTCCCCCTTTCTCGCTGCGTTAAGTAGATTGCTATACGACAGCTGGAGCTCTTTTTTGTTTGTGCTTAATTGCTCATGAATCTCTCTGCTTCTCTTCTCTTTGCTCTAGGGAACGTGTCCCAGAGGTCCAGATACTTACAAGCACCACCATGAGACTCCACCATCCTGACACCATTTATCACCCATCTGTCTGCTCCAGCCACAC
>NW_015663699.1:0-247 GCF_001515625.1 Sinocyclocheilus rhinocerous
CGCATCATATTTTCTCTCAACTCTTTTTACCTTTTCTGACCCACTAAGTCTCTATTAGCTAACGAGTTAAATCGGGTGTGTTAGATGAGCGAGACAGTGCTGGGCTGCTCCAGGACAGTTTTGAAAACCATTTCAGAGACATGTTCTTAAATGTGACACATAAAATATATTACATGCATGCACAGTTTTAAGACAGCTTTAATCGCCTTTTTGGTAACTTCATGACTTAACTGACCACGGCATTGCA
>NW_015663699.1:349-552 GCF_001515625.1 Sinocyclocheilus rhinocerous
CCTTTGTGCGTGCAATTGAAGAGCACAGTACTGTTTCCGCACTCGTTTGACTCGCGCCTGGCGCGCGCTGAAGTTGGAGCGCACATCTGAAACGTCTCCCGTTCTCAGTCGTTCTGCGACTGAATACATGCACTTCTTGTCAAGAGAAAAAGTGACAGAAGCAACAGTTGTGAGTGGGGTGGCCAACCCTAGCCCCGCCCCTG
>NW_015663700.1:0-608 GCF_001515625.1 Sinocyclocheilus rhinocerous
CTGTGGCAGCAGATAATGCCTTTCACATTGTTCTTGCGAATACATACTCCTTGTACCTTTTTACACTCATCTACAGACCAAGTCTTGTCTGGATGGATCTCATATTTCTGAGTTAGTTCTTGTCTAACGTTCTCAGTGAATATTAGGTTCATTTGCACTCCCAACAGTGATTTGAATTTGCTATCTGACCACAAAGGAGTCGCGAGACCACCTTTTTCAGTTGTGGGGATCAGTCTAGCATTCTTTCTAAACATTTTGTGAGTTTCTTTGTTACCACACAATCAAAACACTAAAACTTCTCTGATCAACAGAGGGTACACTTGTTAACACAGATCAACTATTGTTAACCTTCCTTGGCAAAGCAGAGGATAACACAAATTATTAGCACTTTACGCTAAACTTCCCTGCCAAAACAGAGGGTAACCAATTCTTCTCTGCCGAAACAGAGGGTAACAAATATTAACACGTAATGTTAATCTTCCCTGTCTTAACAGAGGATAACTAATTCTTCCCTGCCGAAACAGAGGATAACCAGTTCTTCCCTGCCGAAACAGAGGATAACCAGTTCTTCCCTGCCGAAACAGAGGATAACCTTCATCTCTAAAATA
>NW_015663700.1:1090-1260 GCF_001515625.1 Sinocyclocheilus rhinocerous
TCCAAGTCTGACTATAGCTCAGCACAGTAGAGTTTATATACATTTTAAGGGGGCGGGATTCATTCAGTAGAGGTGGCGACAATCTAAACAAAGCATGCAAATGCAGTACAGGAATCAGCCCATTTCCGGAATTTCCCCAGCCCTGATCTCATCAGCATAACAGTGTCATT
>NW_015663701.1:0-785 GCF_001515625.1 Sinocyclocheilus rhinocerous
TCCACCGCTGTCGTCTGGCAGCCCCTCTGCTCGCCCTCAGCCCACAATCATTACGGTGCGAGCTCCGCCGGACTGCCATCCTCCAGCGTCGCCGGGGTCGGAGTATCCCTTACCTCCACCTCCAGCCTCCGAGGCCCGGAGTCTGCCTCGGCCTGTAGACCCAGCGGCTCCACCTCGGCTCCTAGCTCCCTCGCCTCCACCGTCACCCGTCGATCCATCAGCTCCACTGGGCTCCGTCGTCCCTCCGGCTCCGCCTTGGTCGGGCGTCGACCCTCCATCGCCTCTGGACTCCTCTCCTCTGGCTGCGCCTCATTGCTCCGGCTCCGTTGGACTCCTTCCTCCCGCCAGCTCCACCTTGGTCCTCAGGCGCTCTGGCTCTGCCGCAGATCTCCGGCTCCCTGCCGCGGTCGCCAGAGCCCTCGGCTCCACCCTGGCCCCCCAGATCCTAGGCATCCCCCTGGATCGTTGGCTCTCCGCCCCGGGCTCCTCTTCCATGGCTCCTCCCTCCGTCGGCTCCAGCACACATCATCACCAGAATACTGATTGCACACACCTGCACCTCATCTGCACCCTCATCAAGCCAGCTTCATAAGCACACACCTCACATCACTCCAGTGTCCGGTCTCGTTTATATGAAGTGGACTCTCTATGCTACTCCAGCGAAACATTGATACTCCTACTTCCTTCGTGTACTTACCTCCTGTGCCTTCTCCAGTGTGTTCTCAAGCGCTCTTCTCCAGTGTCTGTCTCCTCCCGTGTCTCCGAGTGTTCGTCACCATAGCCCG
>NW_015663702.1:0-535 GCF_001515625.1 Sinocyclocheilus rhinocerous
CAACTACACTAATGGAAGAAACTAAGGTCCAGAGCACCTCACAAAGGTGGCATGATGCCAGAAAGCTCCGTATCACTGCCAGCACAGCAAAGAAAGTACCCAAACGACCTACTACTAACCCCAAAAAATTCCTCAATGAGCACTTCTACCCAGCCTTCAAAGGTAATACTGCTACAAAATATGGCAAAGAAAATGAGGGCTATATCATCCAACTCATGAAAAGCCGAGGGCACGCTGTGGAGAGGAGAGGCCTGGTGATCCATCCTGAACATCCTTGGTTGGCAGCTAGCCCAGATGGCATCCTAGACTCAACAAAGCTTCTCGAGATCAAGTGTCCCTTCAAGAGCTCCATGTCACTTACTGAGTTTCTGAATCGACCAAATGGTGACATCAGAAGCTTAGGTGATGGATGGTGACATCAGAAGCTTAGGAGATGGGCAGTATGTTATTCTTCTGGATGGAAAGGATGGATACTACCTCCAAGTGAGTAAAAAAAAACACATACATACATGTAGATGACAACCTAACTCATAAT
>NW_015663703.1:0-962 GCF_001515625.1 Sinocyclocheilus rhinocerous
TCAGGGAGCTGAAGAAGAGACTGTAACACTTTTAAGAAAGTATGACATTTATTTTAAATGTTGTTCTTAGCTGTTGTTTTTAAAATGACTAGTTATTCTTCCACTTCTGATGTATTTAGGAAACGCAGATGCAAGATCTACTGTCATGTAGCTTTGTAACTGATCCTTCTTTGCTTCTCTTTGTACCTGATATTAAACCGGCTAAATTATGAAAGACTGTAGTATTGATAAGCTCTGACGTTATCGGTCCTGCTTTCAGTACTGGAGAAATTAAAGAAAAAAAACTTTCAATGTATTATTGCTACACAAAAGTTATCAAGCTAATTGTATCTTGCGAACCATTTATATATGCAATAAAATCAAGACATTTGTCAGTGATGTGTTTTCATTGTTCGCAATCCAGAAGTGAGATCTCTCTTGTACTTTAAGGCTGTGCGCTTAATCTAATTTTATTCCTGATTTTGAGTTTGGTTCCAAGAATTATGAAAACAAGATGTTTGAGGTAAATTGATATATTAGAGAAAATGTGATGTGTCTTGAGGACTTTATTACTGTGACGTGTGTGTGTCTGTTAAGTCCACGTTATCCTCATTATTATAAGTTTACACCACTGATCTATAATAGAGAACTGGATTGCTCATGACGTTATAAAAGTGAAGCCACTGCGCCGTTATATTGGTATTCCCTAGTATTCCCATGCATTCTAGTTAATTAAGAGGAAATCGTACGATTTTAATATTAAAAAATCACCTAACGAGTCAGGTTTTTATATCTGAATTATCAATGTATAATGCAAACATCATATATGTAAATTTGGTTATTTGTTTAATATTGGGAATTTCCCCTGCATATTAAAGAGTTAAGTATCATATTCATAGTAGTAGCAAACATCAGATGAACATGATAAACATCAGATAGACGAGATCCTCAATATATGTATTACAAATAACAAGTGCTCACGA
>NW_015663704.1:0-587 GCF_001515625.1 Sinocyclocheilus rhinocerous
CAACCAAAAAATAAAACGTTTTCATCTTCATTGGGATTGGGAATGGATACTTAGAGACATTTTGCTCCGTTTTGTTTAGGAAATTGAATAAAATAAATGTCATTGCCCATCCTCTCAGGATACCTGGAATCAGTGTTACAAGTACCCCAGGCACATCGTTTTTCCATTTTTGTAACATAAACACCATCAATCCAATGAAAGCTTAGGATATTCCAATGTTTCTCTATGACGCTGAAACCTAAAAATGTTATTTATTGGTTATTACAAATTATTGGTCCGAGCAGCTAAACAGTCCATGCTGTGCAGCTCAAACGAGTAGTGTGGTTTTGTTACACTTTTTTTTCGTTTGCCTTTGATGTTTCTTATGTGCATCAGAAATGGCAACGCTTCTGAGGTGAGCAATGCGGTGGTCGCATCGGCAATTTAGTCACACTCGCAGAAAAATGGTCGCAAAACCGCAAAATGCAACCATCGCAGTCTGGAACAATGCAGTAGAAAGTAGACACTTGAGTTACAAAATCTTCAAATTATTATTATTATTTTTTTTAAATATTATAGACACAAACCCCCTGTTTCTATAGGGAGAA
>NW_015663705.1:0-555 GCF_001515625.1 Sinocyclocheilus rhinocerous
TGCATTTTGGTTAAAAATGAAAATCGGGTTGACGTCAGTATTTGAGGTCAAATTGACATTGACTTAACGTTGGATTTTAGTTACACAACCTAAAAACAACAAAATATCAACGTCAGCTGACGTCGGTAATGGACATCAATTTAACATTGACATTAGACATTGAATTTACATAGAATTTTGGTCACCCGATGTCGCAACCGAAATTTAACCAAATATCAACGTCTTATGACGTTGTGTGCCTGCTGGATGTGTTCTTTAATTTGCGCATTGTTAGTAAATCACCCGCAGAAGTTTCCCCTCCCATCGGCGCTGTTTTGGAATTGCGCTCTCGCGCTAATTTGCCATGTTTAGTAAAACTGGCCCCATGTATGGAATTTATTAAACATGCCTTGAGGAAAAACTATATAAAGAGTGAGCAGACACAGACACTATAGATTCTCTGCAGAGTTTCTTGGCTTCATTATCTCTGATAATAAAGTCTATCCTCTGGCATCAAAACCTCAAGACTTTGAGAGTGATTTCTCACAGAAGCAGCAGAAGCTAACACAGAAGAAG
>NW_015663706.1:0-426 GCF_001515625.1 Sinocyclocheilus rhinocerous
TGCTGTAATTCTTGAATGCTTTAATGTACAGTCATAATTTTGGGCACTAATTAAAGCTTACACTTAGATCTATTCAATTTCTTATCCAGATTCACTGTCAATAATTGCTGACACATAGTAACTGAAGCATAAACACATTATGTAGTGGTTTTTACTATTTTTTTCAGAGGTGCTGTCATCATGTCCCTCAGTATATGGCTTTTTGCTGACTGGCTCCCAGACTTCACTCGATTCAGTGTCAGATGATTGTCTGTGATATATAAAAAAAGCAACACACACAACATAAGTTAGCAGGAACACCTCAAATCACAAACACATATAACACGCGCACACACAGAGAAGAGGTGTGCACTAACTGACTAACTGGTGCCACAACAACAGCCTCTCTCTGAACATCAAGAAGACCAAGGAGCTGGTGGTGGATTT
>NW_015663707.1:0-838 GCF_001515625.1 Sinocyclocheilus rhinocerous
TTCTTTTCGGCTCATTAAAGATTAATCTTGCAGCGGCATTTTGATATGCGACCCGCCAAATGCTGGTCCAATCACAGAGATGCCGATTCGCACGGGACTAATATTATCACAGGACTTCGGTGTTCGGCGAAATATAGTAGGTCATTTGCGGGGGAATTTTTACTTTACAAATTACAGTCATGGCCGATTCAATTTTTACTTTACAAATTACAGACATGGCCGATTCGCACGGGATTAAGATCACAGACAACTGCCGCAATTATTACAAATGACTGGAGGTCACCAGGTAATACTAATCCCGTGCGAATAGTGCTTATGATGCAATAGTGTGGCTAAACCCCGTCTCCGCCTGCTTCTACAACACTGCCTGTTTAGCCCCACCCACTGATTATACATTGCTGCCTGTTTAGCCAGGCCCACCGATTTGCGTATGTAGTGTAAATAACAAGAGGCAAATGCAAGTCTACACAGAAACCAAACAATAAAGATGCTCCAAAGACAAGACACTGTTCAGTGCCAAGCTGTGGAAAAACAGTCTTTGCATCGCCTTCCTTCTGATCCCAACATTAGGAAAGAGTGAATGAACTTTATTTTTAATGAAGATCCAGACCACGGCAGTAAGAGCTTGGTCCTTTGCTCACTTACAAATAAACCTGCGTGGTTTAAAACATAGGAGCTCACGTCTGCCCTCTGAAGACAAGACTCTCCAGATGTAGAACGGGAAAGTTATCAATTTGTCTGTCCAGTAACTAATGATGAACGCGCAGTTTGCAGTGGAGCGGTTGTTCACGGCGGACTGTCTGACTTAAAGGAACAGTTCACCCAAAAATGAAAATTT
>NW_015663708.1:0-777 GCF_001515625.1 Sinocyclocheilus rhinocerous
GTATCGGCAGATCACACTAACAAAAAAATCGGAATCGGCCAAGAATTGCAATCGGTGCATCTCTAGTTGTCACAAACTTACCATTGACAGAAATAGTCAGCTACTGCCTTTCCTTTTGCATTGAAATCTTTATTACAAGCAATCCTGCGGTTCATAAACAACTTTGTTTAGCTACCTGCCGTCTATTATTGCCTTGTTTATCTAAAAGTGCTCTTTCCCTTTAAACCTAGCCAAAAAGCCATATGTGTTGACTGTGAAACACAGTAGACTTTAATAATATGCATTTATGGTGTAATTAGGTGAGTACCTCACCTTCAGCATTATAATTATTTCACCCGCGAGACTGAGACGGTGCCGCTGCATGTCGTGCCAAACCTCTGACAGCAGCTCATCAGCTTGAGATCGGCCTTTTTAGAGACCGCCGATCAATCATCCCAACGTGATTATCGGCCGATAGTGATCGGTAGCCGATCAATCGGAGCACCCCTAGTGTAACCATCTGTGTGTCTGTGTCTCAGGCTCCGGTAACGTGCTGAAGGTGCAGCAGCTGCAGCATATCTGCAGCGAACACTACGACAACAAGGACAAAGACGACGATGCATATCTGCAACACTACGACAACAAGGACAAAGACGACGATAAAGACAAGAAAGACAAAAAAGACAAAGATAAGAAGGAGACGGCTGCAGATATGGGCTCCCATCAGGTGTGTGTGTTGAGTTGTGTGTTGAGTTGTGTGTGTGCGAGCGTGTGTGAGTGTGTGTGTGTGTGTGTGGG
>NW_015663709.1:0-351 GCF_001515625.1 Sinocyclocheilus rhinocerous
GTTGCTGAGGAAATACAACAACTTCACGCTGTGGATCACCGGATCATCTTTCACCTTGGACGAAGCGGAGTCCAGGGTCGTCACATGTGGCTGCCGCAAGCCCTCCGGACACTCCTTCGTCGAATCCGCTGGCCACGCCGTTCTCAAACCCGCCGCCTCTGCTAACTCTAGCCCTCCGGCCGTTCCTCACTCTAGCCGCCGGCCTCCGCTCACTCTAGGCTGCCGTGTGTGACGCTGTGTTTCGTTGTGAAAGCGAAACTACTTTGTTTGGCCTTCCCAAAATGGACACGACTAGAAATCAGTGGTTAAGTTGTATTTACAACACTGTTCCAGAACACTTCAACCCAAATA
>NW_015663709.1:448-580 GCF_001515625.1 Sinocyclocheilus rhinocerous
ACTACAATGCCGGCTGTTCTGACTCAGAGACTGTAAGTACGTTTTTTATATTTAATGAGTTTTTATATTTTTGATATTTAAAGCGAATTTTTTGGGCAGTGTAGAGTACGGCTTGTTGTTTGTCATTTCTCC